>NC_084613.1:38982949-39062949 GCF_033978795.1 Nerophis ophidion
GCTTTGTTTCATCTTCCGCTGTAAATACATGTCAAAGGAGAGAAAGGAGTTATGTTTAATCTGGAAAATAAAAACAAACAAAACGATATAGAGTGGTCCATCATTTTTCTACCGCTTATTCCCTTTGGGGTCGGGGGGGCGCTGGTGCCTATCTGAGCTACAATCGGGCTGAAGGCGGAGTACATCTTGGACAAATCGCCACCTCATCGCAGGGCCAACACAGATAGACAACATTCACACTCACATTCACACACTAGGGCCAATTTAGTGTTGCCAATCAACTTATCCCCAGGTGCATGTTTTTGGAAGTGGGAGGAAGCCGGAGCACCCGGAGGGAACCCACGCGGTCACGGGGAGGACATGCAAACTCAACACAGAAAGATCTCGAGTTTGAACCCAGGACTACTCAGGACACGATAGATTGGTGTTTTACTGTACTCCACTCTGTTCAATACATTTGGCAGGAGCAATGAACTGTCAACGCATTTTACCTCACTGAATACCACTGATTTTCACATGCTTTTTTGTCATATGTGTAACTATGATAAAGGACACATGTTTTGGCGTGTTCATAGTTTGCTTAACAGTAATAGAATATTCTTATATGCTATAAGTGACCAGACGTCCAAGATCAAAACTGGGAATAATAATCCCAGAGAAGGGGTAAAAAAACAGTCAGCTATTTTTAAGTTGAAGAAACAATATGATTAGGTTATATATACATGTGTATATCCTACATAAACAATGTATGAATATATTAGATATCTATATATCTTACTGACCAATAGACTTTATCTCTGTTGCTACAACAGCAGAGAGTTTATTCTGTCTTGACACTTTGTATTGATATTTTCTATTACATTCTTCCCGTAAATGATCATGTTTACAGTGATTGTTTAAAATGTATTTTTCTTGTATGTTGCTTTGGATAAAAGTGTCTGCCAAATACTTAAACATAAACATATATAAACTCCTGAAAGTCTTTATGTCAGCTAAAACCACCAATCTGTATCGGCTGGGGACATCTCTGCGCTGCTGATCCGCATCCGCTTGGGATGGTTTCCTTCCTGCTGGCTCCGCTTTGAACGGGACTCTCGCTGCTGTGTTCGATCCGCTTTGGACTGGACTTTCGCGGCTGTGTTGGATCCATTATGGATTGAACTTTCACAGTATCATGTTAGACCCACTCGACATCCATTGCTTTCGTCCTCTCCAAGGTTCTCATAGTCATCATTGTCACCGACGTCCCACTGGGTGTGAGTTTTCCTTGCCCTTATGTGGGCCTACCGAGGATGTCGTAGTGGTTTGTGTTGTGGTTTGTGCAGCCCTTTGAGACACTAGTGATTTAGGGCTATATAAGTAAACATTGATTGATTTATTGATTGGATTAAAAATAAAACCAAAGTCTGTCTTACCCAACAATGTCAGTATTTGAATATTGTTACTTGAAGACTTATTCCTGGTTACAATTATACTGTTAAGAGAGTATTGTCTTATATTTTGCCTAAATTGAGAATGCATCATAATCAGTGGCGGCTGGGGCTGAAAGTTTGTAAACCAAACCCCTGTAGGGAGGTCATCCTCCCCCAGAAGATTTCTCTGTGATTTTCAGATACATATATTGAAGATCTTTGCTCCTTCTCAACTCTGTGGTAATATTATTTTCACAAAATACAACCAATAGTATGTTAATGTTAAATCTTACTTGTGAAAAGTAATCCCCCGATTCCTATTTTCAACAGTCCGCTCATTTGAGAGGAAAACGCTGAACACCAGCCCAGCATCTTTGTTTTCTACCTGTCAACTGTCAGTTTAGGCTGATCGCCAGCTCCTCATCACCACTTCAAGATGGCGGCCAAATTGCTCGCGTCACAGCAGCCAATGCTGGGTCTGCTTATAAGATGTCTATAGTTAGAACGTACAATATGTTGCGTCCACTGCAGTTCGCTACCTTATTCATACTTTTTGTCAAGTGATTTTTTTTTAAGCAGGGTTGCATGAAGGGACCTACAAATAATGTTACGTTAAGGAATGTATCACACACAGTAACATAACATTAGACGGCGGTCGGCAGCACCGCGTAGTTTAGCCATCTACAAAAAAGACAAACAGTCAAATAAAGGTCAGTTAAAATGTAAAAACCCCGTTTCCATATGAGTTGGGAAATTTTCTTGGATGTAAATATAAACGGAATACAATGATTTGCAAATCCTTTTCAACCCATATTCAGTTGAATGCACTACAAAGACAAGATATTTGATGTTCAAACTCATAAACTTTTTTTTTTTTGCAAATAATAATTAACTTTGAATTTTATGGCTGCAACACGTGCCAAAGTAGTTGGGGGAGGGCATGTTCACCACTGTTTTACATCACCTTTTGTTTTAACAACACTCAATAAACGTTTGGGAACTGAGGAAACTAATTGTTGAAGCTTTGAAAGTGGAATTCTTTGCCATTCTTGTTTTATGTAGAGCTTCAGTTGTTCCAAAGTCCGCGGTCTCCGCTGTCGAATTTTACGCTTCATAATGCGCCACACATTTTCGATGGGAGACAGGTCTGGACTGCAGACGGGCCAGGAAAGTACCCACACTCTTTTACGACGAAACCACGCTGTTGTAACACATGGCTTGGCATTGTCTTGCTGATATAAGCAGAGTCGTCCATGATAACGTTGATTGGATGACAACATATGTTGCTCCAAAACATGTATGGACCTTTCAGCATTAATAGTGCCTTCACAGATGTGTAAGTTACGCATGCCTTGGGCACTAATACACCCCCATACCATCACAGATGCTGGCTTTTGAACTTTGCGCCTATAACAATCTGGATGGTTATTTTCCTCTTTGTTCCGGAGGACACCACATCCACAGTTTCCAAATATAATTTGAAATGTGGACTCGTCAGACCACAGAACACCTTTCCACTTTGGATCAGTCCATCTTAGATGAGCTCTGTCCCAGCGAAGCCAGCTGCGTTCCTTGGTGTTGTTGATAAATGGGTTCTGCTCTGCATAGCAGTTTTAACTTGCACTTACAGATGTAGCAACCAACTGTAGTTACTGACAGTGGTTTTATTAAGTGTTCTTGAGCCCATGTGGTGATATCCTTTACACATTGATGTCTGTTTTTGATGCAGTACCGCCTGAGGGATGAACAGTCCGTAATATCATCGTACGTGCAGTGATTTCTCCAGATTCTCTGAACCTTTTGATGATTTCACAGACCGTAGATGGTAAAATCCCTAAATTCCTTGCAATATCTCGTTGAGAAATTATGTTGTTGTAAAACTGTTCGACAATTTGCCTACAAATTGGTGAATCTCGCCCCATCCTTGTTTGTGAAAAACTGAGCATTTTTTGGGAAGCTGCTTTTATACCCAATCATGGCACTTACCTGTTCCCAATTAGCCTGCACACCTGTGGGATGTTCCAAATAAGTGTTTGATGTGCATTTCTCAACTTTATCAGTATTTATTGCCACCTTTCCCACTTCTTTGTCACATGTTGCTTGCATCAAATTCTAAAGTTAATGATTATTTGCAACCAAAAAAATGTTTATCAGTTTGAACATCAAATATATTTTTTTTGTAGCATATTCAACTGAATGTGGGTTGAAAAGGATTTACAAATCATTGTATTCCGTTTATATTTACATCTAACACAAAATCCCAACTCATATGGAAACAGGGTTTTGTATACTATATTAAGAATATGTGTACAAATTCCATAGGGCCCTGACATGTAAAAAGTACAACTCTGTTCATTGTTATGTTCATGTATTTATGTTTTTCATGCGTACGCACACATAAACACACATACAGTATGAGATGAGATCAATGAGATAAGGTAAGAACAGGATAGAAACTGCTGTGGAACTAGTTCTAATGCAATATGCCATGGAAATATAATGTTAACACTTTTGTGCAAATAAGTACAGTTGCACTTGTTTTTTTCAAATGTGTTTATTCTACAAAGGAATGAGTTACATGTTTAAACTAACTGGTTAATAGTGTTATGATGAAGTGCAATGTCAGCACTATTTTTTAAATAATAAATACATACAGCGTTATAAAATCAAACACAATCCGTGAAAATATATTAGTCTGTGGTTAAAAGGACTTGAAATGACTCAAAACTCAAAATGCAGGACTTGGGACTTGACTTGAGACTTTCCACTTTTGACTTTGGACTTGACTCGGGACTTGCCTGTCTTGACTTGGAACTTGACTCGAGACTTGAGGGCAAAGACTTGAGACTTACTTATGACTTGCAAAACAATGACTTGGTCCCACTTCTGACTGCTTGTAGTAAAATGTATTTGCTCCACTTTACACCAGTTCTGTGTTTGACAAATAAAAACCTGTCTAACACACCATAGACAACCTCTGTTGTTGTTTTTGCAGGCAAAAGTTACATTCCCGCTCTGAAACAATGCTGATAGTTAGCCTGAAATGCATCATGAAGGTCCTGGTTATTTATAAAGTTAAATGTGCACTGTTTTTTACCATTTGCTATCTTTGGGGTTACTTCCTTCTGGAGCATCAGCTGTGTTTCTCACTTTACACATGGAAGAGAATAGGAGCTGAGCTCATTCACATATGACTATCATCAGTAGATAATAATAATAATCACTCCACAACCCCTATTGACCTGGAGGAGTCAGGGCAGAGGAGCACAGAAAGTGAGAGGGGTGAGACCTCTACTGGAAAGGTGTGTAGGAGACTAATAATACATATAAATAGATATTTGAAAAATGTATTTTGAATGGTTTATATATAAGCCATTTGTTTTATTTATTTCTGGTTGGCTCATGTTGACTATTGGTCCTCCTAATTGTCAGTCATTCTGGGGTTGTTACGTAAGGACATATATATATATATATATATATATATATATATTAAAGTCTTTATATATATATATGAAAGTCTTAATATATATATATATATATATATATATATATATATATATATATATATATATATATATATATAGAGAGAGAGAGAGAGAGAGAGAGAGAGAGAGAGAGAGAGAGAGAGAGATATAGGGACGGCGTGGCCCTGCGCAACCCGAGGGTCCATGGTTCAATCCCCACCCAGTACCAACCTTGTCACGTCCGTTGTGTCCTGAGCAAGACACTTCACCCTTGCTCCTGATGGGTGCTGTTTGGTGCCTTGCATGGCAGCTCCCTCCATCAGTGTGTGAATGTGTGTGTGAATGGGTAAATGTGGAAGTGATGTCAAAGCGCTTTGAGTACCTTGAAGGTAGAAAAGCGCTTTACAAGTACAACCCATTTATATAAGAAAAAACTCAGACACCATCTTTGTAGTCATTTTTCTCCTGCGTGGACTTCCGTCTTCCTTTACAATGAGTGAAGCTGCACAAAACCTTGTGTCTGCAATTGTAAATAATTTAGTTTTTAAGTTTTGTGTTTCTTGTAGAATCTATATACAGTAGTATACATTAGCCTATTGTTAAAATAATGAAGAAAAAAACATCATTAAAAATATATTTGTTTTATTGTATTGTTACATTAATAGCTGTTGTATTATTATAGGATGGCTTGTTAAACATTTCATAGGATTTTCAGAGGGAGGAAAAACCAAGACATTTAATATAAAATGTAAAATGAATAAATACATAAAGAGAAAATGAAAATATGGTTAAAAGCCATCGTCCCGGGGAGCATTTCATTTCGTCCCGTGCATTTTTTTTACCGTACCCGGGACGACGGGACTATATTATTATCAAGCCCTGGAAGTTACATTTTATTATTTGTATTATTTGTTTCAGTATTGCACTTTGAAATGGTCCCTCAGCTCTTTGACAGCTTTGGCTCTTTTTCAGATCAGCAGACAGACATTTAGTCTTCCTTATTTACAGTTTACATAAATTTGTCTCCTTTCTGTTCAGACTTCCATATATATTTAATTTTCTTAACCGACTGAAATGATAATAATAATATCAATGAATAATTTCTAAGTCTTTGTTAGCCATTTGTGAAGTTTTGTACTCTGCGCTACGTTCGCTCACATCCTGTTCATCTCCTGGGGGCTAGGCCCCCCTGTCCTTAAAAGCTAGTGACGCCCCTGCATCCATCCATTTCTACCGCTTATTCCCTTTGGGTCACAGGGGGCGCTAGTGCTTATCTCAGCTACAATCGGGCGGAAGGCGGTGTACACCCTGGACAAGTCGCCACCTCATCGCAGGGCCAACACAGATACAGATAATATTCACACTCACATTCACACACTAGGGCCCATTTAGTGTTGCCAATCAACCTATCCCCAGGTGCATGTCTTTGGAAGTGGGAGGAAGCCGGAGTACCCGGAGGGAACCCACGCAGTCACGGGGAGGACATGCAAACTCCACACAGAAAGATCCCGAGCCTGGGTTTAAACCCAGGACCATTCAGGACCTTCGTATTGTGAGGCAGACGCACTAACAACTCTTCCACTGTGCTGCCCGCTATAATGACATGTTATACTAAATTTGAATTGCCCTACAGTATTTGACAAAGATAACCATTATCAGTGGTATGTGGTGAAATTCACGTTAGACATTGTATATTCACCTCCACAGCTACAGCGAAAACTCCACCTCATTGTGTCTGAACTGCTTTGTCATGATGTGGGGAATTCTCAAGTGCCTCTTAAAATAAAAACACTGGTCGTTATACATAGGGGTTGTCAATAAATGCTGTTATACATAGGGATCGTGAATAAATGTTGTTATACATAAGGATCATCAATAAATGCCGTTAAGCATAGGGAACCTCAGTAAATGTCGTTATATATAAGGAACGTCAATTATTGTGTTGAAGAGACTGTAGTAAAAACATCATTTTTAAATCAAAACACCAACGATTCTATACGTGGATCAAATATTTACTCCTGGGGGGGTCCCTCCCGGTTCCTGGTTGTCGCCTGCATGGACTGGGAGGAGGGATAACTCTACTCCTCCTACTTATTGTCAAATCACAACATTCTGACATTGTCCTGCGGGGGCATGAGGATGCCTCCTATGGGGCTCCAGTCCTCCTGTCTTGTCCCCTGCTCATCCATCCCTCAATCTTAGCTGCATATTAGACCCTTAGGATTTGGGGTGCTCGGCTTGGTTGGGACCCACCATGACCTTGATGTCCCCCAATTTTAAGCGCATTATTAGTTCCCACAAGCATACACATCTCCCTCACGCTACAGTACACACATCAATAGGGACTGGAGGTCGGCTGTAACGGCTGACCTCCTAATTTTAACTACACAGTAGACATTCTGGGGGCCCTGTACACATGCATGGGGAAAGGGTTTGGGATTCGGGAGTACGGCGCACCCCTCATTACCTCCTCGGCTGGCGCGGGTCGCGGGGACTGCGGTCTGGTGGCCTGCCATTCCTGGGCAGCGACATCGCTGAAGGTGTGAGGCTTTTATTCATTTATTATTATTATTATTTATTTATTTATTCATTTATTTATTTGTATTTATTATTATTATGTAGTTTAAAAAAAAACGTTTTAAATGTAATTATTTATTTTTGTGTGGTGTCGCGTGGGTTTCGCTTCCTGTTGGGTGGGGTCCTTGCCCGTGTGGGGTCTGTGTTGGTGCCTTGATGCGGTGGCGGCGCGGCCCCCTTGTCTGGTTTGGATGCTGTGTCTCGGTTGTTTAGGTGGTGGTGTGTTTATGCGGCTGTGGGTTGGGAGGGTGGGGTCTTTTGGTGGGGGAGGTGTTAATGTCTCTTGTTTGCAAGTTGGCGTTTGGGCTGACTGGCGGGCTGGCGCTGGTTGGTCTCCGTGATCCTGTCGGCGTGTGGTTGCCGGTCACAGTTTTTCAGATCGTTGTGATTTGATCGAGTGGTGCTGGCTCTAGGGGTATTGCAGCTGCTGTTTCTGCTTCCATTTGTTTGTGGTGTGGGTGACCATGGCTGCTAGGTCCCGTGCTGGGTCTTACCGGCTTTATATTCATTTATTTTCGTGTTGGTTGGCTTGTCGGGTGTGGGCATGGGCTGCCCTAGGGCCCTGCCGTGCCGACCTTCATTCCCGGTGTCATGCCATCGTCTGGGGCGGGCTTGTCGGGGGTTGTCCTTGGGTGACGGGGGTGCGCGGCCAGACCTGTGGGGCTTGGGGGATGGGATCGGCTGGTTCTCAGTGGGACGGGGCTTGATCGCTGTCCCGCCGGCCTGTGTATGGATTTGTTGTTGCATATTTATGTGTGTGTGGGTGTGTGCGTGCGTGCGAGCGTGGATGGATGGATGTAGGTAGGGGCGCCACACCTGCTGTTTGTGGGTTAGGCTCTCTGGGTGGCTGGGGCCGTACACTGGCTCCCACACTCACTGGGAGTCGATTAAATGTTATATACAAATACACATTTACTCACATACACACCGTTATTCATACATACATACATACTGTAGGTAGTTACGCTCCCACATACATACACAAATACAGTACATACCTACATACTCAAAGTTCTTACATCCACACACACATTCACTGTACAAACATACATACATACAAACTGTCATTATCGGCGGTCACTGAAGCGAGTATGACGATCCTCTTGGTAGGGGGTATCCCTTTATGGAGGATGCCTGTGCGTGACTTTGTTTAACGTGAGGAGACTGGTGAACAGACAGTCACCACACGATCCTTGACAGATCCAAGTCAGGGTTCTGAGGCATGGAGTCCAAGACGACTGGGGACCCTTTTCTGCTGCAGCCTTCATCCACCATCCCAGCCGTTGTGACACTCCATAGGGTTAGCCTTTTCCACCATTGAGGTCTTGGGTCGTTATTTCCCCATAACTGGGCCCACATAGATAAGGGGGTGCCTTCTTCCGCCATCACAGCCGTTGTGGTGGTTCTTACATCTACCGTCTTCCGCCTGCTTTGCCGTTGAGGTCTTCACCGAATCCCTGGCTGGGGGGCAGTCAGGTATTAGGCCTTTGCCAAGGGACACCTGGGGTAACAGTAGTAAAGGGGTTAACCTCCTAGTGCCCCAAGACTCTTTAGAGGAGCCTCCACTGCCAGATGCACTTTAACATCATGCTCAGGACACATTAACTGTACATTCACTGTACAAACATACATATACGTATACATACTGTACATATACAAGTACATATACATGCATACAACTCTTGCATATAATCACGTTTCATCAAACATAAATTAATGTTGTTACCCTAGGGTAAACTGGGTAACACACGGCACACTGACAAAGCTTAACCTATTTTACTATAACAATCTACAAGGTTAATATAGCTGGTTTCTCTTTTTTCCCCCTCCATTTTCTGCTTTCTTTTGTATCTGTAGTTATCATTACGTATATGTATTGTTGCATTTGAACAACTGCATTGTTGATAATAGAGGTAATATATTGATATTATTCATTATCAATAGTGCTATTTCTATTGGTATTTGTATTCCTCCATTTGTAGTGAAATAATGCTCATTGTTATTTTTGTATTATTATTTATTTCACTAACTGCTTCTTTGCTATCACTTTTACCATCATATTTGTACATATTGTATTTGCTGATTTTGCTCTTTTGTTGTTATTGTTATTGTTGTGTTTGCTTTTGTTGTTTTTGTCTCTGTCTTATCCCCCTCTTGTCCCCACAATTTCCCCCTCTGTTTTCCTTTTTTTCTGTTTGGCCACCAAATGATAATATAAATACATTGAATAAAAGTAAAATACAAATTAAGGCAACAAGAGAAGTATTCCACACTTCTCTTTTGTAAAGTAAATTTGTACGAGATGGGCATCTGCATCAACTATATGATTTGCCTGAGAATCTGGACAGGACACAAAAAAAATCAATGTATATATATATATATATATATATATATATATATATATATATATACATATATATATATATATATATATATAGATAGATATGTATATATATATATATACATATATATCTATATATATATATATATATATATATATATATAGATAGATATGTATATATATATATATATATATATATCTATATACATATATATATATATATATAGATATATATATCTATATATCTATATACATAGATCTATATATATCTATATATATCTATCTATATATATATATATATATATATATATATATATATATATATATATATATATATATATATATATATATATATATATATATATATATATATATATATATATATATATATATATATATATATATCCATACTACCCTGAAAAAAAGAAAATAGTATGAAAAATCCATACTACCCTGAAAAAAAGAAAATAGTATGAAAAATCTTGACTTCTTTCAAAAGCTTCAAGGGCTTTCTTGTGATATCATGCTCACATTTTCTTTTTCAAATTTTGACTTTTGTAATACTTTGTGTGATTTTACATGTCTTTTTTAATAGTTTATAGGTCACATGACCATTTCACTGTATAGGAACATAGACGATCTGGGAGGTAATTGTGTTATAGTTTAAGAATATTTGCAGGCCAGAGTGGAAGTAGTTTGAAAAAGAGACTTATTAATTACAAGACGTCCACTCCAGGAAGTATCCATCCATCCATCCATCCAACCATCCATTTTTTACCGCTTGTCCCTAACACACGGGCGGAAGGTGGGGTGCACCCTGGACATGTCACTACCTCATCACAGGGCCAACACAGACAGACAACATTCACAATCACATTCACATACCAGTGCCAATTTAGTGTCTCCAATCAACACATGTTGAAATGTGTCACTATAATCCATTGAACACACCGCATTTCCCTGTTTGATACAATACAGTCGCGTACTGTACCTTCATCACCACTAGATGGAAACACAATACAAGAAGTTTTAGCTGTTGGAAATGGTTTTAATTAAATAACCCGCAACTGTTGGACCAAATAATGACTGTTTTTTAAAAATTAAATCTTCATCTTTCCTTTTGCTTTTGTCTTATAGTTGCATTTAGTTTTTTTATTTTTATTATTTATTTATTTATTTTTGACCAACTAATGCCCACGATGCGTAGATATCTTTATACAGTATCACACACTGCACCACACAGTCAGGAGCATAGTGCCAAATTCTGGTCGCCAATACACCAGATTCCTGAAAGACCCCCCACTAGACAATGAATTGATTAACGTGGAGCCTGGCTTAAAGAAGTTAAAAAACGTATTCGGGTGTTACCATTAAGTGGTAAATTGAACGGAATATGTACTGTACTGTGCAATCTACTAATAAAAGTTTCAATCAATCAATCAAAACCATCCCACCCTAATCCCAATTACACCACCCTGCACGAGCGCACATTTTTTAGTTGATGGAAACATATGTACATTCCAATTATTGCATGAATTTGGTTCAAACCAGCTTTTTAAAACACATATAAAAACCTTAATTAGGTGTTTGGCCTTTTAAAATCGCGATAACATTTGTAGATAAATACCCCTAAATATTTTATTTTTATTTTTTTATTTTACTGGAAAAATGAATTCAACATAAAATAGCCAGAATATGAATTGAAGTACTCATATTACCTGAATTATTCACTGAAATATGAATATAAAAATGTCAGGTTTCCCTTTGCTTCAGAGTGTAAAATCAAGATTATCTGACACACATAGGATCATCATCAGTGGATAATATGAATCATAATATGGCTGGCAGCTTCGGGTCGGATGCTATTGCAAGTCTTGTGGTTTCTGTGTAATAATTTTCTGTGCTTATCGGCAATCACATTTTTTTCTCGCCCCCAGTCTGTGCCCCATAGGAGTCCGGTCTGAGATATTTTTTTTACTCATCCTTCCTTTTCCCACATTTTACGTGGCGCCGTTAACTGCCGACCCATCACCGTGCCTGTTCTATGTCCTGCACATTTGTCTATACTTGAAAGGTTTGTGGTGAAAATAAAATGTTTGTTGTGATTGTGAATACTTAAATGAGAATTGCACTTTTTTCTTTTTTCTCTCGCCTATCGTTCACAATCATTATGTAAGACAAGAAGACAGTCATTCTGACTTGCAAATTAGCATAGATAAAACACCCCACAAGTCGACCCAAAAAGCCCTTTAAATATCCATCTAAAAAGTGCCAACAACACTCCATTTACGTTTTGTGAATTGAATGATAACCAAGTGTTAGTGATGTTGTTATTATAAGCGGTAACGCAGACAAACTATTTATAGCGGCGCCATGATCACAGAGCACTAACTAGCTTGTGCTGCTATAGTGACATCCCTAGCTGGAGAGCTGCTTTCTCGCCTCGGAGCTCATGAAAGTTTATTTTAGATCAGTGGTTCTCCAACTTTTTTATTTTTACCAAGTACCACCTCATCAAAAATATGGCTCTCCAAGTACCACCATAATGACCAACCGTAAGATATTAGTAGGATAGTAGGCCCAAGTATTCGTTAAAACAAGGATAGATTTATTTAACAATTATATTTACAATTTTTGCCTTTGATCAGTAACACCGTGTTTGAACATAGAAAAATAAGACACTGTACATTAATTAAGTGATTCTTTGGTGTACTACTCGATTGAGCTCACGTACCACTAGTGGTACATGTATCACAGTTTGAGAATCCCTGTTCTAGATCATAAATAAAGCCTCTAATCTTGATAGTAGAAGGAAGAGGACATAACCTGACAAGTAAGGAAATGGCGAGAATGACACAAAAAGACCCTTGGTTTCACACCATTTTTTCTTTGCGATGAATATGAGTCATTTTTCATCTGAACGGTAATATAACAACATCTCAACAATTGGCATCCTAATGACATCAGACATTGTAGAGTAAGTGATGTTTTATTATGTTTGTTGTTTCTCATGAAGTCTGCAGTGTGCAGTAATCAGTGATGTTGCCGAAGGAAAACACAAATGTTATGTGTTTTTTAAATGAATGCGCCATTGCATGCTTAAAATTAGCAAAATACGTAAATATGACATGTTTTTATAAATGTGCCTGTTACTACAGTACATATACACTTGCAAAATGTATATACAACCTTGAAGATGTTTTGATGTTTTTTTAGACTCTTTATAATCAGAATAGAGCGACTCCCATACGCTCCATTGTAAGCGGACATTGCTTCCATTTATTTACGAGTTAGAATGCATAAAAAAGGAAAACGTGTGCTTCTCTTACATAAGGATTGTGAATGATAGGCAAAATTTCTCCCCAAAAATTGAAGTTCCCCCTCAAAGGAGAACTTAGATGTTAAGTGCCTCTATCCAGGTAAAACAAACCATTTGCGTCTTTGATCGGTGGTGTAGGTCAGGGATTCTCAAAGAGTGGTGTACCACTAGTGGTACGCAGGATCATTTAGTGGTATAGCAAATAATCAGTTGATTAAAGTACAGTGTTTACTGTTCCTATATTCAAACACAGTGTTACTGTTCAAACTGTGTGTAATGTTACATTGGCCAAAAGTATTAAATATACTTGTTAAATAAAACTTCTGTCTTATTTTTAATCAATACTAAGGCCTACTGCGCTATTGTATTTTAACGTTGCCCTCCTAAGACCCGAACTCTTGCATTGCATGAGTTCGGGTCTTATGAGTTTAAAAACAAAGAACTATCTTTTGACATGATGTAGTTTATGAGGAAAAAGGGTGTCCACATATGGGGACATTTGTCCAATATTTCAATAGACAAAATATAGTCAAAGTCGAGTAGTGGTTTTTGAAACTTTTTATTTGGTTCTTGAACACAGCAGCATGAACATGTCATGAAACTAAATAAATTTTACCTACACTGCCAAACTATGACTTTAAACTTTTTTTCCCCACAGAAACATCTTTACACCTATGTGTGCAAGGCTGTGTAACAGTTGCCATCTGTCTGTAAGCAGAGGAATACCTTGCATGTAATACAATGCATTGAAGTTTTTTTCCTGGGCAGCATTTTGCTCTACAGCGTGCTGCATTTTTCAAGTTTACCACCTCTGGAATATGCGCGTTCGCCCTCCTGCGGACTGAGACATGGTCTCGACGTCTTTTCTCCTGGACAGAAACATCTGGGTCATCTTTCTGCTCGGAAAAATCACAGTTGTCATTGTCATGCTAACTCAAGAAGGTCATAGCCACTTCCATTCGAAATTCGAGGAACTGCGTGACGTTTTTCTTTGCCTGCCTTTAGTGTACAGAAACCAGCTGTTGGTTAAAACCAGATCGGTAAAGTGCATTAGCATCCACAGTGTCCCTTTCTTTGTACGGCCATTCATGTAATTCTATCGACAAGGTCAACTCCACCCAATACTTGGTCGTGAGATGGTCATAAATCCTTACAGTTTTTTGTCCAATCTCTAGCAGATGTCTTCTGGCTCTCTAGCATGAAGTGAAGTGAATTATATTTATATAGCGCTTTTCTTTAGTGACCCCAAACGTTTCACATAGTGGAACTTATATAAATTCCATTTTTAAACCAGTGTGGGTGGCACTGGAAGCAAGTGGGTGAAGTGTCTTGCCCAAGGACACAACAGCTGTGACAAGGATGTCAGAAGCGGGGATCGAACCTGAGAACCCTCAGGTTGCTGGCAAGGCCGCTCTTCCAATCGAGCTACGCTGCTCCTATGAACAGCAGACATCATCAATATTAGGTTGTTGTCATACCACTTCACCACGCAAATCTTTCCATTCTCAGTGGTATCTTGTGCTGGTACCTCATACGTCTGCTTTAATTTTTTTGTCAGTGAGTAGCCTCTGCACTGCTGTGGCGACCCGATTCTTCATTACTGTAGATAAGTACACCTGTTTCTTCATCGTGTGTTCCGCACCTTGAATGGATGTGAAAAACCAATCACCAAACACTTTTGTATGAGCATGCAGAGCTTGAGACAGACGAGCTATCACCTCAGATCATGAACAGTGCATGAACACCTTGGTAAATGTCAAAGTCCAGCACAATAACATCAGCTGTTTGGTTGTGTTGGCAGATATTGTCGCCACGGCAAAGCTCCCGTGAACGGAATCCACCACGGATCAACAATGTCTGACAAATCTTCCGCCTCTGATTTATCCCCATCAATTAACCCCGGCAACGTCAGTACTTGTCATACTGAATAACGCATTGAAAAAAGAAGAAAAAAAAACACTGAGAAAAATCTAATTAAAATATATGAAGATTTATTTATAAAACATGTCATATGGTCTGTAGTAAACTATTTTTTAAACAAAATTATCCCCAAATACAATTTAAAAACAAACTTCCTTTGTTCACAAAACTATCTGCCTTTCTGCCCACATATATATATATCATGTTTAATGCCACGGTAAATCATTACAGTTAATAACTTTTGTAAAAGTTGAACTCTAATAACGAACATTGAACAAGAATCTTCCAAGAAATTTGATGGCATTTTTTACCAGGTGGACATTTTTGTGGTGTGTTGTCAGTCATCTTGAATATAACCTGCAATGTGTTATACCGTTCTGCCACCACTAAGTTGCAGTATAACGTCCTTGTAAGTGGACAGCAGGCCCTCAGAGAGCAAAATGTAGTATTGTGACCCATCCATCCATCCATTCATCCATCCATCCATCCATCTATCCATCCTTTTTTTTACTGCTTTTTCCTTTTGGTGTCGCAGGGGGTGCTGGAACCTATCTCAGCTGCATTCGGGCGGAAGGCGGGTTACACCCTGGACAAGTCACCACCTCATTGCAGGGCCAACACACATAGACGGACAACATTCACACTCACATTCACACACTAGGGCCAATTTAGTGTGGGAACCCATGCAGTCACAGGGAGAACATGCAAACTCCACACAGAAAGAGCCCAAGCTTGAACTCAGGACCTTAGTACTGTGAGGCACATGCACAAACCCCTCTCCCACCGTGCTGCCCTATTGTGGTCCACACAACTGAAATCATGATGTCCTCATTTGTTGACGCGGGGTCCTGGGAGGTTGTTGGTCATCATGGTGGTAATTGGAGAGCCAAGTTTTTTTATGAGGTGGTACTTAGTGAAAAAAGTTTGAGAACCACTACACATTTTTAATTGGATTTAAAATACCCTATTTTTCTTTAACTTTCATGGCTATATTAATGTTACATTAACATTTATGACATTATTAGAAATGACAGACAGAAGAAAAATAAAATTTACCAAAGCCTAGGGGGCCCCCTATGCATGGGGCCTCTGTGTAACATCCCTACTTACTCCCCCACTTCGACGCCCCTGCATGCAGTACATGTCAGACAGCAGGCTTTTCAACTGGCGGCTTGAGGGCAAAGTCCGGCCCTTGAATGACCTCAAATTGACCTGCGAGTTTAGAAAAATGCGTTTTTCCGCAGATTCCTAAAAGACAGAAAGGAAGATAGCAGGATCCTCATGCTACGTAGTACAGTGGCAGAAAAAAAAGACAAAATCTATTGAAAAATGAAGATAAAGTAGGTGGTCTCACGCTCTCTTTATTGCTGGCAAATAAAAAGGACCTGTGTTGAGTTCAGGGCAAATAAAGGATTGTGTGAAGTAGCTATTGTCGAGACCCCACCCCCAAGTCCCACACACACACAAAAAATGTGCTTTTAACATGATACACAATACACTCATATAGAAAATAATATGAATATAAACAGGTTATTTAACAAGGCTGTAGCGTATGTTGCATGTTGTGTGCTCACTTCCTGTTCCTGCTCTTAGCATCTGTCCCAGTAGGCTCAACGCTATGTGACCAGTATGGCGGCAGTCCTCTGAGCCTTCAATATGGTGGCGTGACGACGTCTAGCCTCGTTTCATGTGGAAGCAAACTGTGCCCTCCTCGCTCCAAAATGTCTGTCAGGAAGACTGCATGAGACCCGTTAACCGCTTGCCTGTCAGTGACTTGCCCTGGAAAGATCATGAGTGTTAAAAAATACATGCTTAATACACTGAACAAAAATGTAAACACAACCTTTTTGTTTTTGCTCCCATTTTTCATGCGTTGAAGAGCTAAAACTTTTACTATATACACAAAAGACCTGTCAAATATTGTACACAGATCAGTCTAAATCTGTGTCAATGAGCATTTATACTTTGCCAAGTTAATCCATCCCATCTCACAGGTGTGGCATATGAAGATGCTGCTTAAATAGCATGATTATTGCACAGGTGGGTCGTAGGCTGCACACAATTAAAGGACACACTAAAATGTGCAGTTTCATCACACAGCACAATGCCACAGATGTCGTACGTTTTGAGGAAGCGTGCAGTTTGCATGCTGACTGCAGGAATGTCCACCAGAGCGGTTGCCCTTTAATTGAATCTTCATTTCTCTACCATAAGCCATTTCCAAAGGTGTTTCAGAGAATTTGACAATACATCCAAACGGCCTTACAACCGCAGACAACGTGTAACCACACCAGCCCAGGGCCTCCACATCCAGCAGATGCACCTCCATGATCATTTGAGACCAGCCACCAGGACAGCTGCTGCAACAATTGGTTTGCATAACCAAATAATTTCTGCACAAACTGTGAAAAACCGTCTGAGGTAAGCTCAAGTATGCTTGTTGTTCTCATTCGGGTCTCGACCGGACTGCAGTTTGTCATCGTAACCGACTTGAGTGGGCAAATGCTTACATTCGATGGAATCTGGCACGCTGGAGAAGTGTTCTCTTCACGAATGAATCCCGGTTTTCACTGTTCAGGGCAGATGGCACACAGCTTGTGTGGCGTCGTGTGGGAGAGAGGTTTGTGAATAGAGTGGCCCATGGTGGGGTTGGGGTTATGGTATGGGTAGGCGTATGTTATAAAAAATGAACGTAAGTGTATTTTATTGATTGCATTTTGAATGCACATAGATACAGCAACTAGATCCTGAGGCCCATTGTTGTGCCATTCACCCGAGACCGTTACCTCATGTTGCAGCATGACAATACACAGCCCCATGTTGCAAAGATCTCTACACAATTCCTGGAAGCTGAAAACATCCCAGTGTTTGCATGCCCAGCATACTCACCGGACATATCACCCATTGAGCATGTTTAGGATGCTGTGGATCGGCGTATACGACAGCGTGTTTCAGTTCCTATCAATGTCCAGCAACTTGGCACAGCCATTGAAGGGGAGTGGACCAACATTCCACAGGCCACGATCAACTACCTGATCAACTATGCGTAAGAGATGTGCTGCACTGTGTGAGGCAAATGATGGTCACACCAGATACGGACTGCTTTTCTGACGCCCCCCGCCCCAGATCCCTAATAAAGCAAAACTGCACATTTCAGAGCTACCTTTTATTTATAGACACACCTGAGCAATATTCATGCATCTTGATTTGCCACACCTGTGAGGTGGGATGGATTATCTCGTCAAAGAAAAAGTGCCCACTAACTGATTCTGACAGATTTGTGAACAATATTTGAGAGGAATATGTTTTTTTGTGTATATAGTAGGAATGTCAAACGATTAAAATATTTATCGCGATTAATGGCATTTTGTTTATAGTTAACTCAAAATTAATCGTGATAATCACAGATAGGTATACATATTCATCATTAATAAGTGTACCCTGGACAGATCATTTTCAGGGCAGATGTCTTCATAATGCTGCATGATAATGTTTTAAACTTTTCATCAATTAATAAAATGTAAAATTGAGCCTGCCAATAATTCTGTAATTGAAGACTCGACCAGAACATGTTACAAAAGTTCCCAACGGCATGGCAGTTGAGTCAAAAAGGAAGTGTTTGCGTTAATCGCCTGTTAAAAAAATAAGTGCCGTTATTGAAATTTATAGTTAACACGTTTTTATTGCTTTAACTTTGACAGCCCAAGTATATGGCAAAAGTTTTTGATCTTTGAGTTCAACTCATGAAAAATAGAAGCAAAAACAATATAAAATGATAGAACAGAATGAAAATTCCATCCATCCATCCTTTTTCTACTGCTTGTTTAATGCAGTACAATTAGTGTAGAAAGGTGATGATTGCAATAGTAATACTGCAGTAGTAGAGGGGCAGCCATTAGGCTTTGGGGCATCTTACCACGCTGCGGGTGAACTTCTCCAAGGAAGTGCGGCGGCCTTGTTCCGGATCAGCAGGCTGTTGCTGCGGGAGGTGGGAGCAGGGGGGAAGGGCATGGTGGATTTTGGGTGAGGCACAGGGGTTGATGAGGTGACCAGTGATGTCGTTAGTTCGTGGAGGCGAGTGTTGCAAATATGATTGGGTCAAGCACACAAAAGTTGGCAGCAGCAGCAACGTTTTAATTTAACAGGAACTAACACAAGTAGATGTGCTTTGATGGAAGGCAACACTATCAAATATTTGGAGTATTGTTTACAAAATGACATCCAAACATTGGTCACGTCATTCATTTATTTATTGTAGTGAAGTGAAATAAATTCATATATTGCTTTTCTCTAGCAACTTAAAGGGCTTTACAGAGTGAAACCCATTATCTACGTCTTTAAGCTACATGTAAACCAGTGTGGGTGGCACTGGGAGCAGGTGGGTAAGTGTCATGCCCAAGGCAGTGACGAAGCTGGCGGAAATGGGGGTCGAACCTGGAACCATCAAGTCGTAGGCAAGGCCGCTCCACCAGCCGAGCCACGCTACCAATTACAGTTGACCTTTTATTCAGCTGAACAATGAAAAATTGTATTTCAAAATTCCATTACTAAATATACAGTACAATATGAAATCAAAATCAGATATAATACTAAACACAATTTAAAATTGACCGTACTAATTGACTTGACTGTTATGGTTTTACATCGATATTAAATGAATAATAATCACGATATTATTAAATACTGTATGAAATAATAAGTATGTTAGGTGTGTGATAATATATACTAATAAATGCATTTACAAAACCCGAAACCAGTGAAGTTGGGATGTTGTGTGAGTCGTAACTTATATTCAACTTATATTCAATTGAATAAACTGCAAAGACAAGATATATAATGTTCAAACTAAGAAACATATATATATATTTTTTGGGAAATAATCATTAACTCAGAATTTAATGGCAGCAACACATTGCAAAAAAGTTGGCAAGGGGAATTTTTACCAGCGTTTTACACAGCCTTATCTTTTAACAACACTCAGTAAACGTTTGGGAACTGTGGAAACCAATTTTTGAAGCTTTTCAGGTGGAATTCATTCCCATTCTTGCTTGATGTACGGCTTCAGTTGTTCAACAGTCCGGTATTTTAGTTTAAGTCCGGTTGTGGTATTTTAGGCTTCTTAACGCACCACACATGTTCAATAGGAGACAGGTCTGGGATTACCCGCACTCTTTTATTACGAAGCCACACTTTTGGCATTGTCTTGCTGAAATAAGCAGGGGCGTCCATGATACAACATACACCATACACCATATTTCCAGTAGTATTTGGCCACCTTGCTTTGACTCACTATCGAAATTAAACTCTATGGGTTAGGAACTCCCATTCCTAACCCATTTTGCAGCCCTTATAACTTCAACTCTTCTGTGAAGGTTGTCCACAATGTTACAGAGTGTGTTTATAGGAATTCTCAACCATTCCTCCAAAATCGCATTGATGAGGTCACACACTGATGTTGGTCGAGAAGGCCTGGCTCTCAGTCTCCGTTCTAATTCATCCCAAAGATGTTCTATCGGGTTCAGGTCAGGACTCTGTGCAGGCAGGTCAAGTTCATCCACACCAGACTCTGTCATCCATGTCTTTATGGACCTTGTTTTGTGCACCGGTGCACAGTCATGTTGGAAGTGGAAGGGGCCCACTCCAAACTGTTCCTACAAGGTTGGGAACATGGAATTGTCCAAAATGTTTTGGTACCCTGGAGCTTTCAAAATTCGTTTCACTGGAACTAAGGGGCCAAGACCAACTCCTAAAAAACAAACCCACACCATAAATCCTCCTCCACCAAACTTTACACTTGGCACAATGCAGTCCAAAATGTACCGCTCTCCTGACAACCTCCAAACCCAGACTTGTCCATCAGATTGCCAAATGGAAAAGCGTGATTCATCACTCACGTGACTCCACTGCTCTAGAGTCCAGTGGCGACGTGCTTTACACCACTGAATACGACGCTTTGCATTGGACTTGGTGATGTATGGCTTAGTTGCATCTGCTCGTCCATGGAAACCCATTCCATGAAGCCCTCTGCGTACTGTACGTGGGCTAATTGGAAGGTCACATGAAGTTTGGAGCTCTGTAGCAACTGACTGTGCGACCTCTTTGCACTTTGCACGCTTCAGCATCCGTGGCCTACCACTTAGTGGGTAAGTTGCTGTTGTTCACAAACTCTTCCATTTTCTTACAATAAAGCCGACAGTTGACTTTGGAATATTTAGGAACGAGGAAATTTCACAATTGAATTTGTTCCACAGATGGCATCCTATGACAGTTCTTCGCTGGAAATCACTGAGCTCCTGAGAGCGGCCCATTCTTTCACAAATGTTTGTAGAAACAGTCTCTATGCCTAAGTACTTGATTTTATACACCTGTGGCCGGGTCAAGTGATTAGGACACCTGATTCTGATCATTTGGATGTGTGGCCAAATACTTTTGGCAATATAGCATATATTGCTCCAAAACCTGTATGTACCTTTCAGCATTAATTGTGGCTTCACAGATGTGTAAGTTACCCATGCCTTGGGCACTAATACACCCCCATACCATCACAGATGCTGGCGTTTGAACTCTGCGCCCAAAACAATCCGGATGGATTTTTTCCTCTTTGTTCCAGAGGACACGACGTCCACAGTTTCCAAAAACAATTTGAAATGTGGAGTCATCAGACCACAGAGCACTATTCCACTTTGCATCAATCCATCTTAGATGAGTTCAGTCACAGCAAAGCCGGCGACGTTTCTGGGTGTTGTTGATAAATGGCTTTTCGCTTTGCATAGTATTTAACTTGCACTTACAGATGTAGCAAAACTGTTGTTACTGACCGTGGTTTTCTGAAGTGTTTCTGAGCCCATATTCTTATTTTAGTGAAGTAAAATAAATTCATGTAGCGCTTTTCTCACACTGATGTCGCTTTTTGATGCAGTACCGCCTGAGGGATCGAAGGTCCGTAATATCATAATAATAATAATAATAATAATAATGGATTAGATTTATATTGCGCTTTTCTATTGTTAGATACTCAAAGCGCTCACAGAGAAGTGAGAACCCATCATTCATTCACACCTGGTGGTGGTAAGCTACATATGTAGCCACAGATGCCCTGGGGTAGACTGATGGAAGCGTGGCTGCCAGTTTGCGCCTACGGTCCCTCCGACCACCACCTATCATTCATTCATCATTCATTCACCAGTGTGAGCGGCACCAGGGGCAAAGGGTCCTGCCGGTGCCGCTGCCGTTGTGTCCTGCCCAAGGACACAACGGTAGCGATTTGGATGTCAATAGGTGGGAAGCGAACCTGCAACCGTCAGGTTTCTGGCACGGCCACTCTACCCACTATGCCATGCCGCCCCGCCTCATAGCTTACATGCAGTGATTTCTCCAGATTCTCTGAACCTTTTGATGATATTACGAACCGTAGTTGGTGAAATCCCTAAATTACTTGCAATAGCTTGTTGAGAAATGTTGTTCGACAATTTGCATTTCTTCACAAAGTGGTGACCCTAGTTCCATCCTTGTTTGTGAATGACTGAGCATTTAATGGAAGCTGCTTTTATACCCAATTATGGCACCCACCTGTTCCCAACGAGCCTGTTCACCTTTGGGATATTCCAAATAAGTCTTTGATGAGCATTTTTCAACTTCCTCAGTCTTTTTTGCCACTTCTGCCAGCTTTTTTGAAACATGTTGCAGGCTTTTTATTTCAAAGGAGCTAATATTTGCAAAAAATATTTTTTTCAGTTCGAATGTTGAGTATTTTGTCTTTGCAGTCGATTCAATTGAATATAGATTGAAAAGGATTTGCAAATCCTTGTATTTGTTTTTATTTACGACTTACACAACATGCCAACTTCACTGGTTTTGCGTTTTGCAATTTGACCATATCCATCCATGTATTCCCAGAACTTTGTTGCTTCTTTTTTTAATTTTTTTTTTATAAATCGTGCACCATAGGCTAAAAGTTATATGGTATCACAAATATTTAGATGTATTATTAATAATAGGAAATAAGGTACATAATCATGATATTCATGCATCCATTTTCTACTGCTTGTTCCTTTCTGGGTCGCAGGGCTGCTGGAGCTTATCCCAGCTGTATATGTTATCATATGTTTATATACACATTGGAGACTTCATTGGCACAATAACTGACTATAATAAATGGTGTGCCAAGTTAAATTGCCTTTATAATAAATAATATAATAAATTAAAACTTAAGAGCTAAAAAAACAAACTACGGACTAATACAAATAAAATAAGTACATTTAAAATATTAGTAACTGTTCTTGGTAAAATCGAAAATGCAAACACAATAAGAAACATTAGCAATTAGAAACCAATTTAAAGGTTAAAAAAGATTAAAGAACATTAGAAATAGTTTATTACTTTTGTAACTTTTTCAACATATTGAGTTTAAACAATTACAAGCTGCTTCTCTTCTGACTGGCATGATTATGAAAACGAAGATCTCGTATTGAGTCTCGTATTTCTGTTAATCCTAATGTTGTGACCAATTGTTAACGAAGCCAAAAAAATGTACGTAGGTGCATTTTAAGATATTTAGTATACAAAAAAGCTTTTTTCATGCATTTATTCATGGAGTAAACAAACCAAATGTGGAAAACTATGGATGTCGTGGTCCGAGGAAGCATCAGCTCACCTTCTTTCTCGCAAATAGGAGGTCTTGGTAGACGTTGGACCTCAAAAAGCGTGCATAGCTGTCACTTTTCATCAGCGTGAAGATGTGCTCCTGAAACAGAAGGACAACACAGTTGAAGGGCGTCACACTTCACCAACGTACTGTGAAGCGGAACCTCCATGGAGGACGTGCCCAATCTAGCCATTGATGGATTTAGTCACCTCATTAGGTCCTGACAACATAGCCACTGAATGAAAGATGTTGCTGCATCACAGCCTCTATACCATGGGTCCCCAAACTCCAGGTTTTTCTCCAAATCCAGCCCGTGGGAAGTCCCAAATTAAAAAAAAAATAAATAAATAAAATAAAAAAAAATAAAAAAAAAAAAATATATATATATATATATATATATATATATATATATTTAAAATCGGACCTTTCTAATCCATTTTCTACCGCTTGTTACTCTTGGGGTCTCCTAACTGCTCATGTAAATTTGTCTAAAATGCATTTTCCCAATCAATAATGTGACAATAAGTGCGGGCTCTATCAGTAAATTAGTGCGCGAGGAATATATATATATATACATATATATATATATATATATATATATATACATATATATATATATATATATATACATGTACATGTATATATATATATACATGTATATATATATATATACATGTATATATATACATATATACATATATATATACATGTATATATATATATATACACATATATATATACATGTGTATATATATATATTTATATATAAATATATATTGTAGCTAAGATAGGCACCAACGCCCCCCGCAACCCCAAAGGGAATAAGCGGTAGAAAATGGATGGGATGGATATATATATATATATACACACACACACACATTCAAACTGTGGTATGTGTGGCACTAGCTCTTTCTAGTAGTACAGCAAATAATCACTTATTAAATATTCAAAGACAGTGTTACTGTTCAAAATGTGCAATGTTACAGTGGCCAATAACAATATACTTGTTAAATAAAATATCTGCCTTGTTTTTAATGTATACTGACGCCCTGGGCCATAACCAGCATTTGTCAAATACCAAGGTCAAACATTTGTGGTCAAAGAGGAGCTTTCAAAGGATGAAAGCATGGGTATCCCAGCAACATATAAATAATATTACCTTGAGCAAATAAATTATTTTCCAAAATAACAAAAGCATTCATTCAGGTAGAATTACCACATATTATATTATCTAACATATTTGACTATCAGCATGATATTGTAAGAGTCCACTTTTTATATTAATATGCTGAAGTTTAACATATTTGCCAATTGTAACACTATACAACATACATTTTGAAAACCTTACTACAATTTAAACTACGACAGGGATTTGAACCTATGACGTCCTGCTCTGAAACACAAGCACTAATGACATGCACCACCCGAGTTAGCGAAAGTCTCTAAGGCAAATTTCAGCGTGACGGCACCAGGAATACGCTTGGGCTAAAACATTTTTATAAAAGCGCCTTGCCATTCAATACATTTCAACCCATGTTCATTTGAATATGCTACAATGACAACATATTTGATGTTCAAACTGATAAAAAAAAAAAATTGTTGCATATAATCATTAACTTTAGAATTTGATGACTGCAACACATGACAAAGAAGTTGGAAAAGGTGGCAATAAATACTGATAAAGTTGAGGAATGCTCATCAAACACTTATATGGAACATCCCACAGGTGTGCAGGCTAATTGAGAACAGTTGGGTGCCATGATTGGGTATAAAAGCAACTTTCATGAAATGCTAAGTATTTCACAAACAAGGATGGGGTGAGGGTCACCACTTTGTAAGCAAATTGTCAAACAGTTTTAGAACAACATTTCTCAACGAGCTATTGCAAGGAATTTAAGGATTTTAACATCTACGGTCCGTAAACTCATCAAAAAGTTCAGAGAATCTGAAGAAATCACTGCACGTAAGCAATGATATTACGGATTTTTGATCCCTCAGGCAGTACTGCATCAAAAACCGACATCAGTGTGTAAAGGATATCAGCACATGGGATCAGGAACACTTCATAAAACCACTGTCACTAACTACAGTTGGTCGCTACATCTGTAAGTGCAAGTTAAAGCTCTACTATACAAAGCCAAACCCATTTATCAACAATATCCCGAAACGGTGCCGGCTTGGCTGGGCCCGAGGTCATCTAAGATGGACTGATGCAAAGTAGAAAAGTGTTCTGTGGTCTGACGAGTCCACATTTCAAATCATATTTGGAAACTGTGGACGTAGTGTCCTCGGGAACAAAGAGGAAAATAACCATCCGGATTGCTATAGGCGCAAAGTTCAAAAGCCAGCATCTGTGATGGTATGGGGGTGTATTAGTGCCCAAGGCATGGGTAACTTACACATCTGTGAAGGCACCATTAATGCTGAATGGTCCAAACAGGTTTTGGAACAACATATGTTGTCATCCAAGCAACGTTATCATGGACGCCCCTGCTTATTTCAGCAAAAAAATGCCAAGCCACATGTTACAACAGCATGGCTTCGTAGTAAAAGAGTGCGGGTACTTTCCCGGCCTGCCTGCAGTCCAGACATGTCTCCCATCAAAAATGTGTGGCGCAATATGAAGCGTAAAATACGACAACAGGACTCCGGACTGTTGAACGACTAAAGCTCTCCATAAAACAAGAATTGTAAAGAATTTCACTTTCAAAGCTTCAACAATTAGTTTCCTCAGTTCCCAAACGTTTTTTGAGTGTTGTTAAAAGAAAATGTGATACAACACAGTGGTGAACATGCCCTTTCCCAACTACTTTGGCACATGTTGCAGCCATGAAATTCTAAGTTAAATATTATTTGCAAAAAAAATAAAGTTTATGAGTTTGAAGATCAAATATCTTGTCTTTGTAGTGCATTCAATTGAATATAGGCTGAAAAGGATTTGCAAATCATTGTATTATTTTCATTTACATCTAACACAATTTCCCAACTCATATGGAAACAGGGTTTTTACATTCGACATGCGCTTCTTCATGCAAAATGCCCCCCTCCACACACACACACACACACACACAGATCGCAAAGCCCCACATGTTCGGCATTTAGGGCGGGGCGGGCTTGATCGCTTTGAACAGAACCTGACTGACATGACAACGGTATTAAACAGACAGCGTTTCACATCAATTTCACTTAGGTGAAAACAAAGAGGGGCCGAATGTAAACTTTCAGTCACACTTTTGTAGCAAATATATTTCTCACATTTAGCTCATTTTCATCACATTTAAGTTTACATTAAAAGTTGACTCTAAATTTTAAATGGAAATCCAAATGTTACATTTAAATCTAAATCTTAAATCTAAATCTTAAATCTAAATCTTAAATCTAAATCTTAAATCTAAATCTAAATGTTAAATCTAAATGTCAAATCCGAACCTAAATTGTAAATGTAAATGTTAAATCTAAATCTAAATGTTGAATACAAATGTAAATCTATATCTTAAATCTAAATCCTTAACCTAAATCTGAGTGATAAATAATAAACCTTAATCTAAATGTTATATCTAAATGTAAATGTAAAATCTAAATCCAAATATTAAGTCTAAACCTAAATGTTAAATCTAAATCCAAATATTACATCTAGACCTATCCATCCATTCATTTCCTACTGCTTAAACAGACAGCGTTTCACATCAATTTCACTTAGGTGAAAACAAAGGGGGGCCGAATGTAAACTTTCAGTCACACTTTTGTAGCAAATATATTTCTCACATTTAGCTCATTTTCATCACATTTAAGTTTACATTAAAAGTTGACTCTAAATTTTGAATGGAAATCCAAATGTTACATTTAAATCTAAATCTTAAATCTAAATCTTAAATCTTAAATCTAAATCTTAAATCTAAATCTAAATCTTAAATCTAAATGTCAAATCCAAACCTAAATTGTAAATGTAAATGTTAAATCTAAATCTTAATGTTGAATCCAAATGTAAATCTATATCTTAAATCTAAATCCTTAACCTAAATCTGAGTGATAAATAATAAACCTTAATCTAAATGTTATATCTAAATTTAAATGTAAAATCTAAATCCAAATATTAAGTCTAAACCTAAATGTTAAATGTAAATCCAAATATTACATCTAGACCTATCCATCCATTCATTTCCTACTGCTTATTCCTTTTGGGGTCGCGGGGGACGCTGGTGCCTATCTCAGCTACAATCAGGCAGAAGGTGGCGTACACCCTGGACAAGTCGTCACCTCATCACAGGGCCAACACAAATAGACAGACAACATTCACACTCACATTCACACACTAGGGCCCATTTAGTGTTGCCAATCAACCTATCCCCAGGTGCATGTCTTTGGAAGTGGGAGGAAGCCTGAGTACCCGGAGGGAACCCACGCATTCACGGGGAGGACATGTGAACTCCACACAGAAAGATCTCCAGCCCAAGATTGAACCCAGGACTACTCAGGACCTTCGTATTGTGAGGCAGACGCACTAACCCCTCTGCCACCGTGAAGCCCTACATCTAAACCTATAGATGTTAAATCTATATATTAAATCTACACCTAAATCTTAAATCTAAGTCCAAACCTAAACCTAAATGTTTAAATCTAAAACTAGATGTTAAATCAATATTTAAACCTAAACGTAAATCTTAAATGTAAATCTTAAGTCTAAATGTGAGTATTACATGTTGAGTTGAGTTGAGTTTGAGTTTATTTGGAACATGCAAGCATACAACATGATTCATCACAATTTCCAGTTTCTCTTTTCAAAATGTTCGAAAAGGAGTCGGAAGAAGCAGAGTTTATTTAATCCTACCCCTTTTCTTTTTACATAACCGTTGCTAAAACTTTTGTTCACTTCCGGTTCTCAATGTATTTCACAATATACTCCATAAGTAATCACAATAAAAATAAATAAATAAACAAGTAATTGGTGAAGTAAATTTTATTCCATACAATGAGATAAGTAAGATTATTTTGAGAATTAAGGATTAATGGGTGAATAAAATCAGAATGTTTATCATGGTTCTTCTTTTTTGTACTTTGTAAACATTTTAAGTTTGAAGAGTTTCTTGAAGTGGATGATATTAGTACATTGGTTGATTTCTATGCTTAATCCATTCCATAATTTAATTCCACATACTGATATACTGAAGGTCTTAAGTGTGGTACATGCGTACAAATGTTTTAAATGACATTTTTCTCTAAGATTATATTTATTCTCTTTTGTTGAGAAGAATTGTTGTATATTCTTGGGAAGCACGTTATAGTTTGCTTTGTGTATAATTTTAGCTGTTTGCAATTCCACTATGTTGTGGAATTTCAGTATCTTTGATTTAATAAATAAAGGGTTTGTATGTTCTCTATATCCAACATTATGTATTATTCTAACTGATCTTTTTTTGTAATACTGTTAGTGAATGAAGTGTACTTTTGTAATTATTTCCCCATATTTCTACACAGTAACTCAGATATGATAACACTAGTGAGCAGTAGAGAATATAAAGTGATTTCTGGTCTAGAACATATTTGGCTTTATTCATTATTGTCGTATTTCTTGCTACTTTATGTTGTATATTTTTTACATGAGATTTCCAGTTCAATTTATCATCAATCATTATACCTAGAAATTTGGTTTCATTTACTCTTTCAATTTCTATTCCGTCTATTTGTATTTGTGTTTGACTTTCTCTTCTACTGTTACCAAATAGCATTATTTTAGTTTTACTGAGATTTAATGATAGTCTGTTTTTGTCAAACCATTTTTTTAATTTGTTAATTTCTTCTGTTATTATTTGTATCATCTTCTGCGTGTTCTCTCCTGAAAAAAAAACGCTGTTGTATCATCCGCAAATAACACTAACTTTGAATCTCTTGTAACTTTACAAATGTCATTTATATAGAGATTGAATAATTTAGGTCCTAGTATTGATCCCTGAGATACACCACAGGATATATTTAGCGTTGTAGAAGTGTGTTCGCCTATTGTTTCCTGTTCGTTAGATAACTTCTTATCCAGTTTAAGACTAACCTTCTGATGCCATATCGTTGTAGTTTTTTGATTAAAATATTGTGATTAATTGTGTCAAATGCTTTAGTTAGATCCATTTTAAACCTAAACCTAAGTGTTAAAACTAGATCTAAACTGCCATATGTACGAACATGCTCAATTAGGTTTCCATGTTTTGTTTAAATAAATGCAAACTTTCTAAACTGTCATCAAATTACACTTGCAGCTTCATATCCAGCTTGCATTTCAGAGGATTTCACAGATAATGTTTAATCTCTACAAATGGTAGACTTCCTGTCGTCATTGTAAAACTTCTTATCTACCATGAAATATCAAACACTGGAGACAGGAAGTGGCACAGAAACCAAACAATGAATAAAACACTGTTTTCTTACTACTGTGCTGTGCATGACAAACATGGTGTAGGTACATTACCTGAGCATCCTCAAAGCTGTAGCGTCCAGGGTCCTTCAGGTTGTGGCTCGTGCGCTCGTAGCTGTGAGAGTCCAGGTTGATAGAACTTGGTGCTCCCTCGGCCAAGAACTCCTGCCAGATCTCTTGGGCACGGGACGGAACCTCCTGCAGCGGCCGTCGCTTCAGATCCTGCACCGCTAACCAGAATCTGAAAGAGAAACACACTATTAAGTCAACAAAAAAATATTTTATTATAAATAATTACATTTTAAGTATTTATTGTTTTGAGAGGGAAACACTGTTGATTTCTTGCATGGGAGTGGGTAGTATACCATTAGGATTTTATCAATACCTAATATCGATATCCACCAGTACACCTATTTGTAATAAATGTGAAAATAAAATGTAAAACAAAATATTTTTACATTAGTATTTTTATCAGCACACAAGATCGTACAACCACCCACATTATGTAACATCTCACAGCAGGCAAGCACACGTGTTTTTTAAGTCTTAAACAAGTCAACTATGTTTGCAGTTCAAGGTGTAATACATTTGTTACAGTATGTCATCAGTTTGTAAAAACTTGGATTTAGACAAACTTTAATGATTCACAAGGGAAATTGTTCCACACAGTAGCTCAGTTACAATGATGGAAAATGTAAGGATGGAAAAGAAAATGCAGGTATAAATAGACTAAATATAGCAATATAAAATATAACACATAAACGTAATATTTAAATAATATATGTACAGTATATTATATATACTGATATACTATATTATATTATGTTTTTATCATATACACAACATATAAAACAATTACCATGTATAAAAACTACACATATCCATCACTGTTTCTATTTATTACAATTATACTCAGCTGGAAATAACATTTACTATATTTTTCAAACTAAAAGGCATAGTTAAAATCCTTTTGGACATGTGCCTTATAACCTGGTGCGCTTTATTTATATATTAATTCTGGTTGTGCTTACTGACTTTGAACCAATTTTATGTGGTACCGTACAGAGTGTATCATCTAACTGTGACCCGTAGATGGCAGTAGCACATTAGAGATGGTGTGGACTGCATGTTCAATAAATTACACCAGCATGGATGTAAGGAAGCAAGGTGTTTCATTGAAAATATAGAATATTACACACGGCGCTCAAAAATCTGTCAAATGTTTTGGTACGACTTTGATGGAGCATTACGGTCAGTCAGACTGTGCTTCAATGAACGGGTATTATTATGGTGTGTCTATAAGGACCCCAAAATGGCACCTAATTGGAGAAATTATCATGCAAAACCAACTTTTGTACTCAGTCAAAGTAGGGGCACATAAATTAGAACGCCCACAAAATGATGCATCCCGAAGAGACGGTTAGAGAGCGCTTGAAAACGGTAAAACATAACATATGCAACATTTTTACCAAAGAACCACCATGACATGTTATATAGACTAAAAGGAAATGTTTTTAATGTGGAAAAACAATCATTATATGAACCCTTTAACATACCATGCAATCTGGTGCGCCTATATGTTTGAAAATTGACTCAAATAGACCCATTCACCGACAGCGAGCCTCGTAATCTCTGGTCCTTATGGTCCAAAAATACGGTGTGTAAGGCATTCATGTGCAGAGCACAGTTTTACACAAGGGGTGTCCAAACTACGACCCGCGGGCGTTTTCCCATTTTGGCCCGCGAGACAGTAAGAGTTCAACAAGCAGCCTGGCTTGCTGAACACAAGATGGTTATTTGTCGACAACGTGATTGACACAGGCCATTGAGTGTACTTTCTGCAGACTATATGCAGAGCATTCACTTGTATAACCCAATCCAAACAACCATGGTGGAAAAAAAGATTCAACCAGCGCAAAATGTCAACACACATGAACACACACACAACCTGCTCACTGAATTTTGTGGATATTATACAAACAGCCAACCACCATAAACAATTCAAAATTACACCCATTTAAATTCATTGCAAGGCATGATGGGAAAAATGCAAAAAAAATCTCCAGACTTATCTATGTTCGGTGCATTTTAGTTGCTTGATATTTCTGATTAATTACAAAAACTTAAAGAAGTTGTCACAAAGGTAAACAAGGTAGGAGTTGAACTTTCACATGCTCTTAATATTCAATTCTAATGCGGACGGCGTGGCGCAGTTGGGACTGTGGCAGTGCCAGAAACCTGAGGGTTCCTGGTTCGATCCCCACCTTCTACCAAACTTGCCACATCCATTGTGTCCTTGAGCAAGACACTTCAACCTTGCTCCTGATGGGTCATGTTAGGGCCTTACATGGCAACTCCAGCCATCAGTGTGTGAATGTGTGAGTGTGGAAATAGTGTCAAAGTGCTTTGAGTACCTTGAATGTAGAAAAGCACGATGCAGTATAACCCATTTACCATAATAATTATTCATTAAATATCCATTGCATTATTATAATATGTACACATACACTATGTATAGGCTATACATATCTGCAGGCTATATATATATATATATATATATATATATATATATATATATATATATATATATATATATATATATATATATATATATATATATATGTATATATGTATATACTGTATAACCAGGGAACCGTAAGCGAATGCTATTTTGCTTCAGAGCAACTTTATGGAGTATGAAATTACTTACATTTTTCACTTTGTTGAGTGGATTAATATTGACCTGTGGATTACTGGATGAACTACAGTCTGGATCGCTACAAGGACTGTTAATGAAGCGCGTTAGCAGCGGTCGTTAATAAAGCGTGTGTACTTCAAACGGACATCAACTATTATTAGCATGCGTGACTTTCGTGGAGGGAATATTGTTGCATTTTAAACATTTGTGTGGTGCTGCTTCCTTTATTTGTGTTTATTCCAAAGCTAATTATCAGATCCTTCCTGAGTGAATGTGATAGTGTGTGTGTCATAATTATGACGGTCAGCTAAAAAAAATAAAGATAGCCATAATATTTGTCGAAAATTTTGACGGTCTTACAGGGTAAACCCAATTAGGAACCGCTACTAAAAAAAACCCGGTACTCGGTATACAATCCTACATGGGAGTAAAGAGAAGCAATGCTCGAGCTAAGTCAGCAGAAAGTGGTAGGTTGGAAAAAAACATCATGATTGATAGTGTGTGGAGAGACGGAGACGACGGGCCGACGACGGGACGTGACGCTCTTTTGCCCGGCTCAAGATGGCGGCCAGGAGGCAGAGGATGCGGCGGAACGGAGAGGCGGGGCGTGCCTGGGGCAACGCCACCTTAATCAGAGTCAGGTGCGTAACACACACACTGGGTCTCAATCTGTCCATCTCCTGACAGCATTTAAGAGGGGAGAAGGAGGAAGGAGAGGAGGAGAGAGTTGGAGTGTCCACAGCGGAGCGGAAGCAAGACAACAAGAACACGAACGAGCGAACGATGAGCCCCCGGGAAGACGATGTCTTCGGCTGCCGAAAAGCCAGCTGAGACGAGCAGAAGAGGAGGAGGCGCTGGGAAGCGGCGCGATCGACTTTGACGCAGAAGCGGTATTTGAAAAAATAAAAGAGTCAAACCTGCTTGACGTGATGTCCTACTTAAATGATCCATGTAACCCACACGGTGACGGCTGGAGTCGTTCACAACTGTTCACAACTGGCACCCAACGCAGGTGGATCTTGGGAGACAGGGGAGGACAACTTCCTCTGGACGCTCATCGCGAAGTTCAGAAGACTGGCGGAGGAAAAGCGTCAGTATACCCAACTTCTGCAGACAATGTTGGACCAAATGGGGGAGGCGTCGGGGCCCCCCCAAAGACGGAATCGAGGAGAATGCCAGGGAAGTCCGGGCTGAAACCTCCTACCAGGAGGGCGGGACTGGGCAAGGTGCAGTGGCGTTTGCAGACCAGCAGGGCGAGCTGTCGGCCAAGGAGAGGGAGGACAAGTTCGCCTTGCTAGATGATGATGATGATGATGATGATGATGATGAAGAGGAGGCGCCCTCTGCTGAAGAAACAGATGCACAGCCAGTGGAGCATGCAGCCAAAAAGGTAGAAGATGATATTGATGAAGAACTTTACGTCGAACAAATTTACATTGAAGGAGTTTAATTTGAGGATGAAATTTATGTTGACGATGAAGATTATGACGATGAAGAACATTATGATGAGGATAACATTTATGTTAAAGAAGAAAAACTACTTGAAGAAAGTCAGGAAAATGAAGAAGATGAAGAAGAAATTGAAGATGAAGACGAAGTCGAAGAAACTCAAGAAATTGAGAAAGAAGAAGAAATAATTGAAGAAATTCTGGAAGACGATGGAGATGAAGAAGATGAAGAAGAAATTGAAGATGAAGATGAAGTTGAAGAAACTCAAGAAATTGGGAAAGAAGAAAAATCTGAAAAATGATGAAGATAAAGAAGTTGAAGATGAAGAAGAATTTGAAGAAACTCAAAAAAACTGAGAAAGAAGAAGACATAATTGAAGAAATTCTGGAAGATGAAGAAGAAGAAGAAGATGAAGAAGTTGAAGAAACTCAAGAAATTGAGAAAGAAGAAGAAATTCAGAAAAAGGAAGATAAAGAAGAAGTTGAAGATGAAGAATAATTTGAAGAAACTCGAGAAATTGAGAAAGAAGAAGAAATAAGTGAAGAAACTCGGGAAGATGATGAAGATGAAGAAGGAAAAGTTAAAGAAGAAGAAGTGGAAGAAACTTGAGAAATTGAGAAATAAGAAGAAATACTTGGAGAAACTCAAGGAAAGGACAAAGAAGAATTTAAAGAGGAAAAATAAAAATTAAAAGAGGACAAAGAAAAAGCCAAAGAAGACAAAGAAAAAGTCAAAGAGGACAAAGGAAAAGTCAAAGAGGACAAAGAAGAAGTCAAGGAAGAGGTCAAAAAAGAGGTCAAAGAAATTGAAGTTTGAGAAGACAAAGGAAAAGACAAAGAAGACAAAGAAAAAGGAAGAGACAAAGGAAAAGACAAAGAAGGCAAGGAGAAAGCAGGTGGCCGGGGCAGTTTTTTTCCCGCTCTTTCAGAAAAGGGAAGGGGGAGTAGGATCAGCCGGACTGAAGCCCGGCTTGAGTTTGGCGAGGGAGGACTGTGGAGAGACGGAGCCTACGGGCCGACGACGGGATGTGACGCTCTATTGCCCGGCGCAAGATGGCGGACAGGAGGCGGAGGAGGCGGAGGAGGCGGAGGATGCGGCGGAACGGAAAAGCGGGGCGTGCCTGGGGCAACGCCACCGTAATCAGAGTCAGGTGCGTAACACACACACCGGGTCTCATTCTGTCCATCTCCTGACAGCATTTAAGAGGGGAGGAAGGAGAGGAGGAGAGAGTTGGAGTGTCCACAGCGGAGCGGAAGCAAGACAACAAGAACACGAACGAGCGAACGATGAGCCCCCGGAGAAGACGACGTCATCGGCTGCCGAAAAGCCAGCTGAGACGAGCAGAAGAGGAGGAGGCGCTGGGAAGCGGCGCGATCGACTTTGACGCAGAAAAAAATAAAAGAGTCAAACCTGCTCGACGTGATGTCCTACTTAAATGATCCATGTAACCCACACGGTGACGGCTGGAGTCGTTCACATAGTGCGATACAACTATTTGTGTTGAACATTTTTTTCAAAAAATGTATATAATAATCTTCTTGTAATTTACTGTTAATATCATTTTTTTTCCCGTCATAACATGGTTCTACCCCTACTGATACCTAAAATGTATGATCTTTTAATTATAACATCTGGATGACAATCATAATCAGACGACAACAAAAATGGTGTCACAATATCAATTAAATATTTAAATTATTTCCTACCAATGGCTTTTTTATTTAAATCCATAAGTTTTTGCCCTTAAAGTCTTCCTATGTCCATTATTTCCCAAGTTTGTAAACAAAAAGGATAAAGATTTAGTGGCGTCATTCAAATTTGAACTTTACAGTACAGATAAGAAAGACATTTTGTTGCAAGATGTAGATATAAATAAATAGATTACTGTACAGAGAAATATATTGCACTTTTGCATATGCATCCACATTTATGGATGTATATTATATTGTCTTTATATTCCAGCGAGTTAATCCATTTTGGGTGGGGAACTGAGGGGATTATTTTAATGCACTCAAGAGTCTTATGGCCTGAGGAAAGAAGCTGTTACAGAACCTGGAGGTTTTGCTACGGAGGCTGCGGAACCTCTTTCTAGAGTGAAAACAGTCCTTGGTGGAGGTGGGAGGAGTCTTTGCAGATTTTCTGAGCCCTGGTCATGCAGCGGCTTTTTGCAATTTCCTGGATTGGAGGAAGAGGAGTCCTGAGGATATTTTCCGCCGTCCTCATCACTCTCTGCAGAGACCTCCAGTCTGAGGCACTGCAGACTCCAGTCCAGACAGAGATGCAGTTGGTCAGTAGGCTCTCTATAATCCATCCATCCATTTTCTACCGCTTATTCCCTTTTTGGGGTCGCGGGGGGCGCTGGCGCCTATCTCAGCTACAATCGGGCGGAAGGCGGGGTACACCCTGAACAAGTCGCCACCTCATCGCAGGGCCAACACAGATAGACAGACAACATTCACACTCACATTCACACACTAGGGCCAATTTAGTGTTGCCAATCAACCTATCCCCAGGTGCATGTCTTTGGAAGTGGGAGGAAGCCGGAGTACCCGGAGGGAACCCACGCATTCACGGGGAGAACATGCAAACTCCACACAGAAAGATCCCGAGCCTGGATTTGAACCCAGGACCTCTGCAAAATGTGGTGAGAATGGGGGGAGGGAGCTGTGCTCTTTTCATCCGACGCAAAAAGTGCATGCGCTGTTGAGCTCTTTTTACAAGAGCTCCGGTGTGTAGGGACCAGGTCATATTGTCAGTTATCTGCACCCCCAGGAACTTGGTGCTGCTTACGATTTCCACCGATGTGCCGTTGATGAAGAGTGAAGTGTGGCTGGACGGGTGCTTCCTGAATTCAACAATAAATGGGTTGTACTTGTATAACAATGAACTCATTGGTCTTGTCGACGTTCAGGACCAAGTTGTGGGTTTTCACCAGTCAACCAGATGTTTCACCTCCTTCCTGTAGTCCATGTCGTTGTGGTCACGGATGAGGCCCACTACTGTCGAGTCGTCCGCATACTTATGTGGTAAGTAGTGGACCTGGCGCAGCAGTCATGGGTCATCAACGTGAACAGCAGCGGACTCAGGACGAAGCCCTGAGGGGAGCCAGTGCTCAGGGAGATGGCACTGGAGGTCTTGTCGCCCACTCTCACAGACTGGGATCTGTCTGTGAGGAAGTTAAGCAGCCAGTTACATAAGGGGGTACTGAATCCAAGGGGGGGCCAGTTTGCTCACCAAGTGCTGCGGAATGATGGTGTTGAACGCTGAGCAGACGTTTGAATATTGACATAATCTCTGTAATATTTACCATATAATATTTATTTGTGTCAATCTGCTCACCGCTCTGACCTCTCTTTTAGCTGTTAGCCCCAGCTAGCATGGCTTATTGTATCCTCCTGAAGTGTGTAGTGTAGCATGTTTATCTGTTCTCGTCCTTCCGTGATACTTGTAATAAACGTAACTTATTTGTTGCCATGGAGGGGACGATTGCTGATTTAGAAGCCTTGTTGCACTGTGGAGGGATGTTAGCCGCTCACTTTGTGATGCCGCCGATACCCGATCATTATGCTGTGATATTGCTTCTTAAATTAAAATATTGATACTTTTGTTATTTAGTTATTATGAACCTAAAACACAGTGCTCAGTAACTAAATGAAAAATTATTGTTTGGAAGTACTTTGTCTTCTGCCTCGGTAAGTACATAATGCTGTGCTCAGTCCTTCAGTTTGTCATTTGAGTATTGAAGAAAATTACTTGCAAATAAGTCAATCAGTATTACAAAACATCTAGAGTGTGCATCCTTTTATTGTAGGCTATTTGGAGAAACTACATATAAAATAAAAATAAGTAATAATAAAATAAAAATATCTTACTTTTTAAATTTTACTTTGGGTATATTTGTACAAGGTATACATATGGCCGATACCAGCCTGAATTTTAATCAGTACCGGATCGGACAGAAAATCAGTGGTATCGCACAGTGAAGTGAATTAATTGACTCATAATATGTTGAACATTTGGTGAATGTTCATATCCAACTTGGAGAAAGCAAACCATCAGGTTGGAGTAAATAATGGTTGAGAAAGAGCCTTGGATGGACATTCACATGTGAACTGGAGTTTGCTCTCTCCCGAGAAGAAAACAGGCTTCGGAATGCCAAAGTTATAGGTTTATTCTGACGGAGTGATTCAATGTTTACCTTAAACATCAAGCCTATTAGTTATGCTATACATCTGTTGTTTTCCAGCCACTACACATGAACATCTCCTTGAATGGTCAGGTGGTGTTGTTCGGACTTCGCACCCACCCAGACAGAGGAGAAGAAATGTATAAATTGATGGTTTGGCTTCTCCAGGGCTGGGAATCCTTCATTTTTGACTAGGATTGGGGACTGCAGACCTGTTTAAATGACGCTCACTTGTAACAAAGCAACTTTTGGTTAAGCAAAGCGTCTCCAACGACTCTTTTAATTCAGCCACACTGCTGTGTCGTCCTTCTGTCCGGACTTGACACGTGGAAGAAGAAAGAAATTAAATTGTGGAAGTTCTCCCACTTAAAATGATGACAGAGGTCTGTAATTTTCATCATAGGTACACTTCAACTGTGAGAGACAGAATGTGAAAAAAATAAAAACCCAGGAATTCACATTGTAGGAATTTTAAATAATTTATTTGTAAATTATGGTGGAAAATAAGTATTTGGTCAACCATTCAAACCTCTCACTGATGGAAGGCGGTTTTGCCTCAAAATTTCACGATACATGGCACCTTTCATTCTTTCCTTAACACCGATCAGTTGTCCTGTCCGCTTAGCAGAAAAACAGCCCCAAAGCATGATGTTTCCACCCCCATGCTTCACAGTAGTTATGGTGTTCTTGGGATGCAACTCAGTATTCTTCTTCCTCCAAACACGACGAGTTGAGTCTATACCAAAAAGTTCTATTTTGGTTTCATCTGACCACATGAGATTCTCCCAATCCTCTGCTGTATCATCTATGTATCTATTTTGGTATTAACTCAATTGACCAAATACTTATTTTTCACCATAATTTACAAATTAATTCTTTAAAATTCCTACAATGTGAATTCCTGGATTTTTTTTCACATTCTGTCTCTCACAGTTGAAGTGTACCTATGATGAAAATTACAGACCTCTGTCATCATTTTAAAAGGGAGAACTTGCACAATCGGTGGCTGAATAAATACTTTTTGGCCCCACTGTATATATATATATATATATATATATATATATATATATATATATATATATACAATAGATATTATATAATAAGGGGGACTTTAATATCCATATGAATACCCCATCGGACCCTCCGTGCGTGGCGTTCCAGACTATAATTGATAGCTGTGGTCTTACACAAATAATAAATGAACCCACGCATCGCAACGGTAATACGATATATCTAGTGCTTGTTAGGGGTGTCACCCCCTCCAAAGTTATGATACTCCCGTATACTTAAGTGATGTCACCTCATCATCTTATAACATGTAAAGTTCAGACTCATGTTCAGCAAGCTAATAATAATAATAACTGCTTTAGCATCTGCAAAATTAACCCTGCCACAACGATGACTCTTGCCAGCCGACACCATTCCCAAATTATGTGGGCTCTATTGATAACCTCACTAACAACTTTAACGGCGCACTGTGCGAAACCATTGCACCGCTAAAGCTAAAAAGGGCCCCTAAAAGTCGTACCCCATGGTTTACAGAAGAAATTAGAGCTCAGAAATTATCATGTAGAAAGCTGGAACGCAAATGGCGCGCTACTAAACTTGAGGTTTTCCATTATGGAGTGATAGTTTAATAATTTATAAACGCATGCTTACCTTAGCTAAAGCTAAATACTATTCAAATCTCATCCGCCTCAACAAAAATGATCCTACATTTTTGTTCAGTACAGTAGCATCGCTAACCCAAGGAGGGACTCCTTCCAGTAGCTCCACCCACTCGACTTTATGAATTTCTTTCATAAGAAAATTGAACTCATTAGAAAGGAGATTAAAGTCAACGCATCCCAGCTACAACTGGGTTCTATTAACACAGATACGACTGTATGTACGACGGATACTGTCCTCCAAAATAGTCCCTCTCTTTTTGATGAAATAACATTAGAGGAATTGCTACCAAAGGTGGGTAGTAACGCGCTACATTTACCCCGTTACATTTACTTGAGTAACTTTTGGGATGAATTGTACTTCTACGAGTAGTTTTTATGCAACATACTTTTACTTTTACTTGAGTATATTTATAGAGAAGAAACGCTACTTTTACTCCGTTCCATTTATCTACATTAAGCTCGCTACTTTTTTTTATCGATCTATTAATGTTTGTTTTGGTTATGACAGAGTTTCAAAGTAGAATCTACGCATGCCTGCGTTTCACCAATCACATGCAGTCACTGGTGATGTTGGACCAATCAAACAGAGCCAGGCAGTCACAATACCGTGATACGTAAAACCCGATTTAAACATGTTGACAAACTTATTGGGGTGTTACCATTTAGTGGTCAATTGTACGGAATATGTATTGTACTGTGCAATGTAACAATCAAAAGTATAAAGGAAAAAAGACACTTCTTATTTCAACCGTACTTCCCGTCAAAAGTCTAAAGACTGATTGCACAGTTCCTGTCTTCACAAAAAAAGCGCCGCTCCATCGCACCTGCGTTAACAAAATAAGAGTCTCCGAAAGCCAGCGCAAACAAGCTAGCAAGCTACGGTGTTTGCCGCCAATGTATTTCTTGTAAAGTGAATATAAACAAATATGGAAGATGGACAGATAAGATGCCAAAAACCAACGACTTTCATGTGGTATTAGACAGAAAAGAGGAACTTTTTTTCTCCTCCATTTGAAAACGTGGACGTCTGATTCCAATCAATGCAAGTCATCAGAATCAGGTAATACACCAACTTATATTCTTGTCTTCATGAAAGATAGGAATCTATGTTTTAAACATGCATGTATATTCATTAAAACACCTTCAACATGAGAACAAAAACGGCAAAAATAAATACATATAAATTATATACTGTATATATATCCATCCATTTTCTACCGCTTATTTCCTTTTTGGGGTCGCATTTACTGAGTGTTGTTAAAAGGAAAGGCCATGTATCACAGTGGTAAAAATGCTCTTATGCCAACTTTTTTGCAATGTGTTGCTGCCACTAAATTCTAAGTTAATAATTATTCGGCAAAAAAAATAAAGTTTCTCAGTTCGAACATTAAAAATCTTGTCTTTGCAGTCTATTCAATTGAATATAAGTTGAAAAGGATTTGCAAATCATTGTATTCTGTTTTTATTTACGAATTACACCACGTGACAACTTCACTGGTATAGGGTTTTGTACATGACTCTGGGTTGGACAGGAGGTTTAAAAAAATAAATAAATACAAATAAATTAAATTGCGGCACCCGTGTATACAGGATGTAAACAGGATGTGATGTAGGGGACCCCACCTCTTCAGAATGGCCGTTCCCGCCTATACCGGAAGTGATGTCATCTAAATAGCAGCCCCCAATGGCTTCAAGCGGCATGCAAAATTAATGAATGAGTGAATTGATTAATGAATAAATAAATGAAGCGTTCGAACACTAAGACTTGCTTCACACACAGAGGCATTTTTGGCGCAATGTAAATGTTTGGAAGCCGAAAAGGTCGCAAATAGAGGCCTTCATAAATACAAGGTTCCACTGAACTTCCCCTCCCTTCCCCCACCACCAGTACAGTAAATGACCATCTCACCGTAGGTTCTCTGAGCTGAACTCTGACTCCAAGAACCTCAGGAACTGTTCTCGTCCTGCCGTGTCTTTTAGAGCTTCCTCTAAGGAGAAACCCCACTTCTTCACCCGTTGCTGGCTCGGATCCAGACTGCTCCAACCAGAGAAAAAGCAGTTCTAACAATGTATGTCAGCAACTTTAGCCACACTCCAGGCACCACTTCTGTTGCCTCACCTTGCCTCCAGGTCCCAAAAGGAGCAGTCATCACTGAACCAAGGGTTGGAGGGCTCAGTCGGCGACACGAAGGGGTCGTAGTCCATGAACTGCTCCGTGTAGCCCATCAGGCTGTCTGCCACTTTGGAAACCTTCAAGCAGTGTCGGTCCAGCTGGATGTTGAGGAAGGTGATCTGAAGGAAGAGAGAGCCAGTAATGGGGATGCTAAATAAAGTACAACATTCATTAATAAGGATAAGCGGGCATCTTTATTACCTCCTTCTGAACGTCCTCTTTGGTGGGTTTCCTGGCAGGCTGAGAGCTCATGTGGATTGGACTAGGCTGGCTGTGGTTATCATCTGGTAACCCATAAACTGACTGGAGAAGGTGACACGATAAACACTTTTACGAACTTTATTTCTAAAACCATTTATGCAGTTTTAGCTCTGGTCACCTTTTTGACTCTGTGTGGGTTTTTCTCTCTGCGGCACTTGCGGATATCCATTTCTGTGGTGTTGACGCAGCCTGGCTGTGAAAGAAGGGGTAGCGTTTCAGGGTCGGAGAACAGTGTTTCCTCCAGCTTGTGTTGGCATTGTGCTCAATACAAAGCTTTTGTCCAATTCCATCAAACCACGCTCACAAAGGCTTGTGTGCAGAGTGACTCACACACACATAATGGAACTCTCACCTCATTCACTTGCCTCGCAATGTAAGATTTTATTGTTAATTTTTTGCTCATCTCCATTTCTTTTCTCATTTCTGCAGCAAGTATGACTATTGGTGTGACTCACCACTGGTCGATGGACATCCCAGAAGGCCCTCTCTTGGCTATCCAGGATCTTCCTTTCTGCCTTGTCCTTCTTTCTGTCGATTCTGTTAATTAAATAAAACTTGTGGTGACTTTGTACTTTTTAGTAAGGAAAAGGAATGAGAAATATATGTATTTTTGAGGACATTTCCTGAGTGTGTCAGTCTGACTTGGACTAAATATGTGCTTGCCGATTCTCCCTGTCTTTTTGTTCTCTCGACCACTACCAGAAATCGTCAAGAAAAAGTCATACAGACATACAAACAGGGTCGTGCCTAGGCTTTGTGTGGCCCTACACAAGATTGTGTTTGTGGCCCCATCTTTAAAATTACTTATTTTTCTTTTATTACTTCCCCCACAAAAAACCCGACATCTCCGCCCCGCATACACAATCTCAATATGTTTACATGCACTAAAAAGTAATCATTGACCTGATTTGTGTAAACTGATTAGTTTTAGTCTAATTTTAGTCGATAATATTCCTCAACATTTCAGTCAACTAAAATGACAGGAAATTTCGTAGACTAAAATATGAAGTATAAGGTATAACGCATCTTTGAAGTTATCTTGAAACCACTTGTATGAAGGTTATTGCAGCGCGTCTCAAAAACTAAAATCACAACAAGCCAATTTCATCATTGTTTTCGTCAACATGCATTTGTTGTGATTAGTTATCGTTCTATCTCAGTCAATAAAATGAACATCTTTAGCCAACGAAATTAACACTGGTTGAAACCAGCGTTTTAAAACACGGCATTCTCTTTATTTCATAGATTAGGTAGAGATTATAGATTAGCTAATTATTATGATTGGATAATACATAATTATTATGATTGGATAATACATATAATAAAAACTTCCAGCTTTTACCACATAATGACATACTAACTACCACACATTAGCTTTGTGTGTGGTCAGCCAATTAAGGGGACTTAATAAGGTTTGGCTTCTAATGTTAGCTATCATTTATTCATATTTTTATCATTACAACATGAGTATGTACATATAGAAAAATGTTAGTTGCTTCTCTTGGACGGATTTTGTGTATGTGCACACACTCCCTGCGTATACAGGTGGGTGAGAAAGTTGTGGGTGACAAGCCTAAACGGCAAACAAATTCCTTGAACCGCAGTGAAATGTTTATTCTGTATAATTAGTAATTGTGAAAATTATAGATATTATATTATCCATCTATATATTTATGGATACAGTCTCTATGTTTTGTTAAATCATTTAAGGTAATGTAAGCTAGACCTTGGTGTTCTTGTTGTATTATTTTGTTTTTTTTAAAAAAGTAACTTTGAGCTATATGCAAACAGCGCCATTGTACGGAGAATAATCACATTGTTGCAACCTTTCTACATCTCCCAATGATGCCACATATGCATCTACTCACTTGACTTGAGCCTCAGCTTGCATGAAGATAAACTCCCACTTTCTGGCAAAAGCCCTCTGTAGTCTAGCAAGGTTCTCCTGCAGAATGCAAACAAACTTGACGTTAGAAAAAAAATCACTCAGAATATAATAATTACCTCATTCATTCTCAGCGTTTACTTGTGTTGTCCAATGATTAACTTACTTAATAAGATTAATCACATTTTAAATTGAATTTGGATTATTCATTGCGGGTTGTTATTTGTTTGCATAATATAAATTCACTTAAAAAGGTAATATGACTTTTTTCCTACATTTAAAACACTTCCGTGTTGGTTACATCAGTGTTTTTCAACCTTTTTTGAGCTAAGGCACATTTTTTGCGTTGAAAAAATCCGGAGGCACACCACCAGCAGAAATCATCAACTCAGTTGACAGTTAAAAGTCATTGTCGCAATTGTTGGATATGATTGTAGCGACCCCAAAAAGGGAATAAGCGGTAGAAAATGGATGGATGGATGGATTGTAGCTGAGATAGGCACCAGCGCCCCCCGCGACCCCAAAAGGAATAAGCGGTAGAAATGGATGGATAGTTGGACCTTAAAGCATAACCAAGCATACATCAATATAGCTCTTGTCTCAAAGTAGGTGTACTGTCACATCATGCCATGACTATTTGGAGTTTGTTGCTGTTTTCCTGTGCGCAGTGTTTTAGCGCTCCTATTTTGGTGGCTTTTTTCATTTTTGGGGTATTTTCCTGTAGCAGCTTCATGTCTTCAATGAGCGATATTTCCTGCATCTACTTTGTTTTAGTAATCAAGACTATTTCAGTTGTTCATATTTGTCTTTGTGGGGACATTGTTGATTGTCATGTCATGTTCGGATTTACATTGTGGACTCCGTCTTTGCTCCACAGTAAGTTTTTGCTGTCGTCCAGCATTCTGTTTTTGTTTAATTTGCAGCCGGTTCAGTTTTAGTTTCGTTCTGCATAGCCTTCCCTAGGCTGCAAAGCCTTTTCTTTAGGGCACTCACCTTTTGTTTATTTTTGGTTTAAGCATAAGACAACTTTTTACCTGCATTTACAAAGCAATTAGCTTCCATCTGCCACCTACTGATATGGAAGAGTCCCGCCCCCCAGCCAAAGTCATTCGCTAACACCCCGTAGCAGCCGCTACACCACCCCCACCCTTACAAAAAGTCCTCGCCCTCGGAGGACTGACCCGTAAGGCAACATTTGGTGACATCACAACAGCATGTAAATCAGAGCAACACATTAGTGCAAACAAAACAATGTAGACAGCGTAACCTTTACATCACACAAAGCAGGTTTACACCCCCCCCCCCCCATTTTCCCTAGTCTAAGGACACCACAAAGTCTTGCAAGCGGTCCGGAGGCCTCTTTTTCCGCCTCGGCCGCTCCCTTCCAGGCCCCAGGAATGGGACAACTGGGTCAGGTGTGCCAGTCCTCGGGAGGGAGCTGGAGGGGGCGGGGGACACAAGGGGAGGGGAAATTGGTTCTCCCTGGGGCGTAAGCGGGGTATTGGGAAAGGGCTGGGTGGGCAAGGGAGAGGTCACCTGTGTATCCGAGGCAGGGGAAGGGGGAATCCCCCGGTAGGGGGATAGTCTGTCTCTGTGGAGGGCCACTTTCCTTCCCCGGGGGGGCAGCTGGACACGATACACAACCTCTCCCAGCTTCTGGAGTATCCTACAGGGCCCTGTCCATTTGCCTTCCAGCTTGGGACTGCGGCCCTTCTTCCGAATGTGGTTGTAAACCCAGACCAACTCGCCTGGCACGAAGTCCCTCCCTCGGGTCGTCATGTCATAGTAGCGCTTTTGTTTCACACCAGCTTCCTGCAGCTGCTTCCGAGCGAAACTGTGGGCTGAGTCCAGCCGGTCCTGTAATTTCCTGGCGTAATCTGGTCCTGCAGCGAAGGCCGGGGCATCAGGAGGGCGGCCAAAGGCCAGCTCTGCTGGTGTGCGCATCTCTCTCCCTACCATGAGAAGCGCCGGTGTGCACTCCGTGGATTCCTGGACAGCAGAGCGACACGCCATCAGCACCAGCGGTAGGTGTTCGTCCCAGTCACGCTGGTGGCGGGAGGTGACAATGGCGAGCTGGTCTCCCAGGTTGCGGTGGAAATGCTCCACCAACCCATCCCTCTGAGGGTGCAATGGGGTAGTGCGGGTTTTGTGGATGCCCAGGCGCTTGCACAAGGCGGCAAACACCCGGGACTCAAAGTTTGTGCCCCGGTCACTGTGCAGAGATGCCATGACGCCAAACCGACTTATCATTCCCCCTACCAGGGCATCAGCAATGGTCTCTGCCTCCTGGTTGGGAATGGCGTATGCCTCTGGCCACATTGTAAAATAGTCAATGGCAGAAAGGACATAGCGGTTCCCCTTGTCCAACCATGGGTACGGCCCCGTAATGTCAATCCCCACCCTGTCCATGGGGCACCCCACTGGGAACTGTTGGAGCGGCGCCTGTGAGCGCCCAGTGGGGCCTTTGCGGGCAACGCAGGGGTCGCAGCGGCGGCAGAAATCTTCCACATCTCTCTTCTGCCGACCCCAATAGAACCCCTGTCGCAGCCGCTTAAGTGTTTTGGCGACCCCGAAATGTCCAGAACCACCTTCCCCATCCACTGCCTTAAGCACTGCCCCTTGCAGTCCCTTTGGCACCACCACCTGCCACTGTTCTTCACCCGTGGCCGCGGCCTTAAATGACCGCTGCAACACGCCTTGGGACACCCGCAGTGAGTCAAACATGGCCCAAAGTCTCTTGGTAGACTTGGAGAATGGTGCCACCGCCTCTACCCACTGCAAGACAGGATGAAGGTCTGTGTCACCCTCCTGTGCGTGCCTCCAATCAGGGTTTGTCACAGTCTGTAGTTCCCTGCAGGCAACGTTATCAGCCTGACTGACGGCCACACCCTCAGCGCCTTCTGCCCGCCGCTCTTGTTCCCAAGCTTCCCTGCGCTCGCAGTAACGACATCCGTCTACTGCACACGGCCGGCGAGAGAGTGCGTCCGCGTTGGAGTGGCGAGCGCCCGGCCGATGTTCTATTTTAAAGTCGTATCCTTGTAGCTCTTCCAACCACCTGGCGACCTGCCCCTCCGGCTCCCGGAAAGTCATTAGCCACTGGAGGGCAGAGTGGTCAGTCGTAATCACAAAGGGGAGGCCACACAGGTAATATTTAAAGTGTCTGATAGAGAGCACCACGGCCAGCAGTTCTCGGCGGGTGACACAGTAATTACGTTCCGACTTTGTGAGTTTCTGACTGAAGTATGCCACAACCCTCTCCCCTTCCTGCCACGGCTGTGCAAGTACACCCCCCACCCCCACTCCACTGGCATCAGTGTCAAGTAAGAAGGGCAGGGCGAGGTCAGGTGGGGCTAGTACCGGGGCCTCATACAGGGCCCGTTTCAACCCCCAGAATGCCTCCTGGCACCCTTCGGACCACACAAAGTCTTTGCCTTTTTCCAGGAAACGGTATAGGGGCGCGGCGATTGTAGCAAAACCCCGCACGTGCCTCCGGTAGTAAGAGGCAAGCCCAATGAAGCTCTTCAGCTGTCCTTGGTCTCGAGGGGCGGGACAGTCTCTCACGGCCCGCACTTTATCACCCATGGGGCCAATGCCATCGGCACCCAGCTCATGTCCCAAGAAGGTTACTTCTTGTCGCATGAAACTGCATTTCTCAGGGTGCAGTTTAAGGCCTGCTGCTCAAATCCTCTCCAGGACTCTCCTCAGGGACCCCAAAGCTGCTTCGAAAGAACGCCTGTGTACCAGGATGTCGTCCAGGTATACCAGGCACTCTTGGCGTGAAATACCAGCCAGCACTTTGTCCATAAGCCGGGCAAAAGTGGAAGGTGCATTACAGAGCCCAAAACTAAGGACTTTGAATTGCCACAGTACAGAGGGCGGATTTAGGACGAGATTCGGGAGACAGGGGTACTTGGTAATATCCGCTCTTAAGGTCCAGAGTGGTGAACCACGAAGAGCCGGAAACTAGGTCCAGGGACTCATCAATACGGGGAAGGGGGTAAGAGTCCTTTGTGGTCACTTCGTTCAGCCGTCTGTAATCCACACAGAATCGCCAATCTTCAGCCTTCTTCTTCGCGACCATGACCACAGGTGCCGCCCAGGGGCTCTCAGATGGCTCAATAAAGTCGGCCCGCAGCAGGTCCTCCACGGCCTTGTCGCATACCTGCTGTCGAGCGAGGGGGATGCGGCGCGCGTGACACTTGATGGGCCTCGCCAAGCCAGTGTGTATTAGATGCTCTGCCAAGTGGGTTCTTCCCACTTCACTCTCATTTGTTGCAAAGCTGCCCTGAAATTCCATCAGCAGCTGTTTCAGCTGTTCTTGTTGCTGTTTTTCCAGGTCTCCGTACTCCTCTCTCCACACCCCTCCCCCTATGACGCGGGGACCCGGCTGTGGGCGAGGGGCTGTGGCCGGGGCTGCCCGGGGCTGGCATCCCCTGGTAGTAAACAGCTCTGTCTCCCCCCTCATTGGCTGAAGGGAGACAGGGTGAGGGCAGGAGTAGTAACTTGGTGCGGTGTGAGGCAACCAGAATGCAGAGGCATGCGGTGAAACGGGAAGGGGCCCGGGAACTAGGGTACCCATGGCAACTGTTGGGCCTCCCGGGAAGTTAAGTGTACCCCTCCCCATGTCTAGCAGGCACCCAGTGACTTGGAGGAAGTCCAGCCCTAAGATCCAGCAGTCTTGCATGTCTGCCACCCAAACTAGATGGCCGACTTTTTTTCCCCCCACGCACAACCACAGGAACCCCTTTCCCACTATAGGAGCAAGCTGGCCAGTGACTGTGCGGAGCTGTACTGCTGTAGGCTCAAGTGGTGTACTGCTGGTGTACATTGATTTTGCAGATTTTGCAGAGTCACCGCCCTCAGTAGTTCGGTAATTTCTGTCGGCCAAGCCGGCGCCCTGTCACCAGACGGGTGTGACGACACCGCCCTCACTGGATGGGGTTTCATTTCCAGGTCCCCAGCTGCAGCCGCACTTCCCAGCATCTCCCTCTCAACAGCAGCTTCCAGTGCCTCCTGCAGGGACCTCGGGTGCTGAAGCTCCACTTGCACGCGCAGGTCAGGAGGAGTAATGGCTCCAACAAACAGGTCAGTTGCGAGCTCGTTTCGTGCCTCAGCAGGCAGGTGACCATATGCACGGCGCACCTGGCCCTCAATGTCATTAGCGAGCCCCCGGAGTGGCTCGCCAGGCTTCCTGCACCTCCCTCTCAGTTCAGTTTTTAAAAGTGCTGGCTGAGACCATCTCCCAATCCTCCTCTTGAGCGCCCCCACCAGGGCTGCGTAGCATCGCTGCTGTTCGGGATCCAGCAGCAGGAGGCACGAAAGAGCCTCTCCCTCTAGACACTAAGCCAATTGCAATGCTTTGTCCTTTGCTTCCCACCTTCTTGCGTCTGCCAACAGTTCAAATTGAGCGTGGATCGCCTCCCAATCCGATCCACCGGCAAATTTTGGCGTCTTCACTGATGCAGCAGATGGTGGAGGGGACGCGCCGTGTGGGGAAGTTGCGGGCGGCGGCAACTTTACATCTTCACGGGTCGACGAGCCGGTAGTATGCAAGCAGTAGCGCGACTGTTCGACAGTCACCCGCTCCAAAACAGCGTTATCCCGCTCCACTTTATACTTCCTTTCACCGGAGCTAAACATGATAAACGGCTAGCGGATCTAGCTAACTCACAGACTGAAACTAACTGGCTAATGCGCGGTACGCAGCATGTCCTTACCGCGACAAAGTCTCTTTCGAACTCGCCGTTTTACTTCTGACACCAGTGTAATAATCCCAGGAATGCAGGCCCATACAACTTCTCCGTTGTATCTTATCTTTATTGCACAAGATGCAAAACAATCATACAACAGCACTCATGTGTCTCTCCAACCGTCTTCCCGGGCAACTCGAACACTCACTCTTCCCTATCTTTTCCCGGAATTCCCGCCCCCCAGCCAAAGTCATTCGCTAACACCCCGTAGCAGCCGCTACAATACTGTAAACACTACTAAATTCAATAAATAAAAACAACAACAACAGTGTTTAATATGAATTAGAGTAGGGCTTGTCTCATAACAAGAACAAACTTAATATCACAATCACATATCTGTATCTGTACTAATAAAGCTAGCAGACTCTACGTATAACAGTAACTCGACCTGTTTAACATATCAAGTTACGTGCTGACAGAACATACTCACAAAGAGGTAACCACACCGTCACTGAATGTAAACATGGCTAAACATGCTGCTAAAGTAACACACACATTATGATTGACATTAGCGTAACAAAAGCTAACTTTAGCCTGTAGTTAGCAGCCCATTTGCGCCAGGAGTATGTGGAAAACGTACTAATGTATTAGCTTACTATGACATTTATCGATGTTAACAGCATTTGTAACTTATCTTCGAAAAAATATCCTTGTGGCTTGCCTTAAGGTGCCGCTTAAGGTTGGTCCTATTTTTTCTGCATATTGTGTGGCCACATTTGTCACCGTCTTCCTTCACAATACATTCTGTTTTATTGTCTGCTGGGTTATATTTGAAATACACCCATATGTCGTCTTTACGTCTGCAACCACAGGGCCCCTGTGTTGAAAGTGCCGCCGCCATCACGGTCCATCGCCTGATGAAAAACAACAGTCTGACGTGTTGAGCACGTTGTGCGCTGCACGCCAGTTGGTGGGCGTGACCAAACAAGGATAGAAGATACTTTTTAGGGATTAAATGACACACACAATAAACAGAAATGTCATGCATTTTAAACGTCTGACAGATTACCCACTAACATTTTCGTCCGTTCTCGTCTCGTCAACGAAAACTCACACACGTCTCGTCATGTTTTCGTCATCAGAGAGACATGTTTATCTCGTCACCGTCTTGTTATTCTCATGAAAAAAAGTGGTGTCAACGAAATGATTTCGTCATCGTCATTGTTGACGAAAAAAACACTGCTTGCAAGACATTTCAGCAAAACAATGCCAAGCCAGGGGTTACAACAGCTTGGCTTCATAATTGTCATGATCCGTGGTCCGGATAATGTTTTTTGTTTTCTGTTTATTTTGGACTCCATTAGTTCCTGTTTGTGGACCTCCTGAGTTTGTTACCATGGCTACTTATGATTTTCACCTGCCTCTGTTGTTCCGGACGCGCACCTGTTGCTTATCAGAGACACTATTTAGGCCTGCCTTTGCCGGTGACTTGTCCTTGCTTCTTTGTTCGCTTCATGCTCGCATCACGTAAGTGCCTATGCTAAGTTCAGTTTTGAGTGCGATTGGCACCTTGTTGTGTCGGTTTTTCTGTTTTTGTACCTCTTTGAGTGTTTTTTGAGAATTAAATGATGTTCCTACCTGCAAGTCCAGTTTGCATCCAGAGAAAACGAACCGCGCAGTAAGCCGCAACCACACCGTGACAATAATAAAAGACTCTGGGTACTAGACTAGCCTGCCTGTCGTCCAGACTTGTCTCCCTTTTGAAAATAGGTGACATAATATGAAGCTCGAAATACCACAACGGAGACCCTGGACTGTTGAACGAATTAAGCTGTACATCAAGCAAAAATGGTAAAGAATTTCACCTGAAAAGATAAAAAAATTGGTCTCCTCAGTTCCCAAATGTTTACTAAGAGTTGTTAAAAGGAGAGGTCATGTGACACAGTGGTAAAAATGCCCCTGTACCGACTTTTTTGCAATTTGTTGTTGCCATTGAATTCCAAGTTAATGATTATTTGCAAAAACAATTTAAGTCTCTCAGTTGAAACATTAAATATATTTTCTTTGCAGTCTATTCAATTGAACATAAGTTGAAAAGGATTTGCAAATTATTGTAAAATGTTTTTATTTACAAATTAAACAATGTGCCAACTTCACTGGTTTTGGGTTTTGTGCAAAGTGATCATTGCAGACGCGATGAGCATGGTCAGATTGGATTACACAAAAGATGATGAAAATCATATCTTGAAAAGGGAATTGCAGTTGTTTTTTTTTTAATGCCTCCTAACTCGTAAATAAAAATCCGCTTACAGCGGTGCCAATGGGAGGTCCTCTATACTGCTCATAAAACCCAAAAAAAACCCATCCAAAAAGCCCCAACAATACTCCACTTACGTACGATTTGTGACTTGAATATTAACCAAGTATTAGTGATATTGGGGAATAAGGGGTAGAAAATGGATGGATGAATAGTGATATTGTTATTATAACCGCAGACAAACAATTTATAGCGGCGCCGTGATCACAAGCTTGTGTGCCAATGTTGAATTTATCAAGTGATCAGCTGCTTCCTCGCTTCCTTGCTCGTCAAACTTTATTGTAGATCATAAATCATGCCTCTCACCTGGATAGGAGGGGACGTATTCCAACAAGCTGGCACTCTTTTCCAGCTAAATTAGACCCGGTAATGGTGAGAATAACACAAAAAGACACTTGGTTCCAACTCGCGAGGATTATGAGCCATGTTTCATCTAAATGGGAATATATGAACATTCTAGCAGGCAGCAATTTAATCAACAGACCTTGTACAGTAAGTTGTGTTTTAATATGTTTGTTGGCTCTCAAAAAGTATTTTTAAGGGCTTTATAGACAGAAAAGAATGGCTCCCATAGGCTCCATTGCAAGCAGACTTTTGATCACAATTATTTAATATTTAAAATGCATTTTAAAAATATACATCCGTGTTCATGTCTTTCATAATGATTATGAACAATAGGCTTTTGCCTATCCCCAAAAAAGTGCAGTTCCTCTAAGAACCATTTTCTTCGACACACTTTTTTTTTCTGACTTTATAAACAACTTCTTGCGGCAATTTATGCAAACTCATTCCAATCTCTCTGTTTGAACAACTGGAACACCCAAGAACAGAATAGCAACACAGCATTTTCTGCTCAAACTTGTTTTAAGGCTATGTTCGAGTTGGTTGACCATCATATGTATTAAGACGTTAAGAAAATATATGCAACCCAGCAACTGTCCATCCATCCATCCATCATCTTCCGCTTATCCGAGGTCGGGTCGCGGGGGCAACAGCCTAAGCAGGGAAACCCAGACTTCCCTCTCCCCAGCCACTTTGTCTAGCTCTTCCCGGGGGATCCCGAGGCGTTCCCAGGCCAGCCGGGAGACATAGTCTTCCCAACGTGTCCTGGGTCTTCCCCGTGGCCTCCTACCGGTTGGACGTGCCCTAAACACCTCCCTAGGGAGGCGTTCGGGTGGCATCCTGACCAGATGCCCGAACCACCTCATCTGGCTCCTCTCGATGTGGAGGAGCAGCGGCTTTACTTTGAGTTCCTCCCGGATGGCAGAGCTTCTCACCCTATCTCTAAGGGAGAGCCCCGCCACACGGCGGAGGAAACTCATTTCGGCCGCTTGTACCCGTGATCTTATCCTTTCGGTCATGACCCAAAGCTCATGACCATAGGTGAGGATGGGAACGTAGATCGACCGGTAAATTGAGAGCTTTGCCTTCTGGCTCAGCTCCTTCTTCACCACAACGGATCGGTACAACGTCCGCATTACTGAAGACGCCGCACCGATCCGCCTGTCGATCTCACAATCCACTCTTCCCTCACTCGTGAACAAGACTCCTAGGTACTTGAACTCCTCCACTTGGGGCAGGGTCTCCTCCCCAACCCGGAGATGGCACTCCACCCTTTTCCGGGCGAGAACCATGGACTCGGATTTGGAGGTGCTGATTCTCATTCCGGTCGCTTCACACTCGGCTGCGAACCGATCCAGCGAGAGCTGAAGATCCCGGTCAGATGAAGCCATCAGGACCACATCATCTGCAAAAAGCAGAGACCTAATCCTGCGGTTACCAAACCGGAACCCCTCAACGCCTTGACTGCGCCTAGAAATTCTGTCCATAAAAGTTATGAACAGAATCGGTGACAAAGGACAGCCTTGGCGGAGTCCAACCCTCACTGGGAATGTGTTCGACTTACTGCCGGCAATGCGAACCAAGCTCTGGCACTGATCGTACAGGGAACGGACCGCCACAATAAGACAGTCCGATACCCCATACTCTCTGAGCACTCCCCACAGGACTTCCCGAGGGACACGGTCGAATGCCTTCTCCAAGTCCACAAAGCACATGTAGACTGGTTGGGCAAACTCCCATGCACCCTCAAGAACCCTGCCGAGAGTATAGAGCTGGTCCACAGTTCCACGACCAGGACGAAAACCACACTGTTCCTCCTGAATCCGAGGTTCGACTATCCGACGTAGCCTCCTCTCCAGTACACCTGAATAAACCTTACCGGGAAGGCTGAGGAGTGTGATCCCACGATAGTTGGAACACACCCTCCGGTCCCCCTTCTTAAAGAGAGGAACCACCACCCCGGTCTGCCAATCCAGAGGTACCGCCCCCGATGTCCACGCGATGCTGCAAAGTCTTGTCAACCAAGACAGCCCCACAGCATCCAGAGCCTTAAGGAACTCCGGGCGGATCTCGTCCACCCCTGGGGCCTTGCCACCGAGGAGCTTTTTAACTACCTCAGCGACCTCAGCCCCAGAAATAGGAGAGTCCACCACAGATTCCCCAGGCACTGCTTCCTCATAGGAAGACGTGTTGGTGGGATTGAGGAGGTCTTCGAAGTATTCCTTCCACCTATCCACAACATCCGCAGTCGAGGTCAGCAGAACACCATCCGCACCATACACGGTGTTGATAGTGCACTGCTTCCCCTTCCTGAGGCGGCGGACGGTGGTCCAGAATCGCTTCGAAGCCGTCCGGAAGTCGTTTTCCATGGCTTCCCCGAACTCTTCCCATGTCCGAGTTTTTGCCTCCGCGACCGCTGAAGCTGCACACCGCTTGGCCTGTCGGTACCTGTCCACTGCCTCCGGAGTCCTATGAGCCAAAAGGACCCGATAGGACTCCTTCTTCAGCTTGACGGCATCCCTCACCGCTGGTGTCCACCAAGGGGTTTTAGGATTGCCGCCCCGACAGGCACCAACTACCTTGCGGCCACAGCTCCGATCTGCCGCCTCGACAATAGAGGTGCGGAACATGGTCCACTCGGACTCAATGTCCAGCACCTCCCTCGTGACATGTTCAAAGTTCTTCCGGAGGTGGGAATTGAAACTTTGTCTGACAGGGGACTCTGCCAGACGTTCCCAGCAGACCCTCACAATGCGTTTGGGCCTCCCAGGTCTGTCCGGCATCCTCCCCCACCATCGCAGCCAACTCACCACCAGGTGGTGATCGGTAGAAAGCTCCGCCCCTCTCTTCACCCGAGTGTCCAAAACATGAGGCCGCAAATCCGATGACACAACTACAAAGTCGATCATGGAACTGCGGCCTAGGGTGTCCTGGTGCCAAGTGCACATATGGACACCCTTATGTTTGAACATGGTGTTTGTTATCGACAAACTGCAACGGCAACTGGAGTGATAAAAAACAGGAAAAGACTACAACCAGATAAAAGTTTTTCGTTAGACTGGAATTACCCATGTTAGCTTTCCAATCAGTTATAAAATGGTAGCACCTGGAAGCGGAAAGTTCGTACTGTAACTCATGTTATTAAAATGTTGAGTCCTTCAGGAATGGTTAACAGGGCAGTGTTGTTGTGGGTGATAGGTGATGTCACAGACCACTTCCTCTGTTCATGGATGGTTTTTCAACTTTAGCGTAGATGGCTTCACTCACCAACCTTTCGAACCATCCGTACTCCATGTGCAGAATCTGTATTTTTTTGTCCATAAAGGAGTCCCGTTTCTCTTTTGCTCCTTTTGTGCCATTTTACAACTGAATGGAATACTAACATGGGTAATTCCTGTCCAATGACTGATTTTGGGCTGGTAGCGTCAATAAATCAATTAAAGTTTATGTATATGGCCCTTAATCAGAAATGTCTCAAAGGGCTACACAAGCTACAACAAAATCCTCAGCACTGATCCTACATCAGAGCAAGAAATAAACTCAACCTAAAGGGCAAAATGTGAAACCTTGGAAGGTACCGCAGATATGAGGACCCCTCCCCCCGCCTCGGTGACAGATTCAATGTGAGAGTTAATAATATGAGAGTCCAATCCAAAGTGGGGCCAGCAGAGGAACTATTGCATGTAGACAGGTCGGTTGGCCGAGACGTCACCGACTGATAATCAGCATTTCTGTTTTCTTAGCACTAAAATGCAAAATGTTGCTGGACAGTCATTGTTTAATTTCAATCAGACACGCCTTATTGTGACTACAATCTGGCGTGTTAGTCACCTTTAGCGGCATATAAAGTTGGGTGTCTTCAGCATAACAGTGAAAGCTAACACCGTATTTGAGTATGATGTCACCTCGCGGCAGCATGTAGATGCTCAAGAGTGCAGGGCCAAGAACTGAACCCTGTGGAACCTCACACGTTACTTTAGCATATTCCGAGGTCACATTGTTATGGAAAACACTTCATCCTGTCAGTAAGTTAGGAGCTATACCAAAAAAAGGCTAAGTCTGACATACCAATGCGTATTTTGATACGCTCTATTAAAATATGATTGACGGTATCAAAAGCAGCGCTAAGATCGAGAAGCAGCAACACGGATGATCCATAGTTAGCAAAAGATCATGAGTCATTTTTGTGAGGGCTGTCTGCATAGAGTGATTTGCCCTGGAACCGGACTGAAAGGGGTTCACAGAGATTGTTAGACGCAAAGTGTTCATTTAGGTGCTGTGCAACAATTGCTTCAAAATTTTCGAAATAAAGGGAATGTGGGACACCTCTATTGTCGAGGCGGCTGATTGGAGCTGTGGCCGCAAGGTTGTAAGGTGCCTGTTTTGGCGGTAATCCCAGAAACCGTTGGTGCGCACCAGCAGTGAGGGATGCCGTCAAGCTGAAGAAGGAGTCTTATCGGGTTATTTTGGCTCATAGGTCTCCGGAGGCATTGGACGGGTACCGACGGGCCAAGCGGTGTGCAGCTTTAGCGGTCGCGGAGGCAAACACTCGGACATGGGAGGAGTTCGGGGAAGCCATGGAAAACCACTTCCGGGCGGCTTCGTAGCGATTCTGGACCATCATCCGTTGCCTCAGGAAGGGGAAGCAGTGCACCGTCAACACCGTGAATGGTGTGGATGGTGTTCTGCTGACCTCGACTGCAGATGTTGTGGATCGGTGGAAGGAATACTTTGAAAACCTCTTCAAACCCACCAACACATCTTCCTATGAGGAAGAAGTGCCTGGGGAATCTGTGGTTGACTCTCCTATTTCTGGGGCTGAGGTTGCTGAGGTAGTTAAAAAGCTCCTCGGTGGAAAGGCCCCAGGGGTGGATGAGACCCACCCGGAGTTCTTAAAGGCTCTGGATGCTGTGGGGATGTCTTGGTTGACAAGACACTGCAGCATCGCGTGGACATCGGGGGCGGTACCTCTGGATTGGCAGACTGGGGTGGTGGTCCCTCTCTTTAAGAAGGGGGACCGAAGGGTGTGTTCCAACTATTGTGACAACTTAATATTCATCACTGATGGTCCTAATATTACAAACAGCTTCTTGTACCAAGTACCTCTGGGTTTGGGTGAACAATAAGCTGTACTGGACTGTTAACACGGACCACCAGTACAAGAAAGGGCAGAGCATCCTTCCTCAGGAGACTGCACTCCTTCAACATTTGTAGAAAACTCCTGTGGATGTACTACCAGTCTGTGGTTGCCAGTGTTCTGTTCTACATGGTAGTGTGCTTGGTGGGCAGTGCATCAAAGAAGGACAGCTCCAGACTTGAGAAACTGATCAGGCGGGCCGGTGCTACAATCGGAATGAAACTGGACTCACTGGTGACGGTGGCAGAGAAGAGGACTGTTGAAAAACTAGTGAGCATCCTGGATGATGCCAGTCACCCTCTTCATAGCGTTATCAGTAGCCAGAGGAGCCTGTTCAGTGCTAGACTGCTTCATCCCAAGTGCAGGACTAATAGACTCAAGAACTCCTTTGTCCCACACGCCATTAGACTGTACAACTCCTCTCTGGGACGGGGGGCGGAGGGTACTAGGATGACAGGGGATGCAAAACATTAACAGTGCAATACGTTTTCATAACATGGTCACTACTGCCTACTTTGTCTTGTTATATTCTTGTTTTACGGTTATATTGTTATTCCCATTGTTTTTATTATTTTTGTAATATTTCTATATTTTGTTTCCTTTTAAACCCCCATTATTAACTTTTTTTTATTTATTTTTTTTAATTGATCTCAACTCTGTACACTGCTGCTGGAATTTTAATTTTCCTGAAGGAACTCTCCTGAAGGAATCAATAAAGTACTATCTATCTATCTATCTATCTATCTATTGATAAGTTTACCATGAAGTGGGTCAAGTAAACATGTTGTCTGTTTTGTCCCATTGAAAAGTCTCAGGAGTTCCTCTAATTTTATTCATTCAAAAAGAGAGATATCTGTGTCACCACCTGCTGCCATCTTGTGGTTTGTAAACTCAGTTTTCCCTTGTTGGTGCAGCAGACTTGTCTCTTACGTTTGGTCTTCCTCAGAGTTCCTGTGCTTCCTGTGGGCTGGGCTGCAAGACGTGCACAGCTGGATCCAATTCCACCAGCACTACTTTAGCAGCACCTGGCCAGCTAGATGGCACTCGGCTATTCCACTCCTTGACTGTGTTCGGATGAAGACTCCTAGACTCCTTGTATTTTTGCGTCATACCTTCTTGACTATTTCCTGTGCCAGGAAATCTAATGAGTTCAATTTTCTTAGTAAATAAGCCAGCAAAAATCGTACTTGTGACAGCATTAATGTTGCAGCTGCTAACGCATTGGTTATTAGTAGCCTGTTGACAATGAGTCAGAACTTTTATAAGGTAATTTTTTAAGGTAGTGATCGAACATTACTTTAGTGTATGGGAGTACCATAACTTTGGAGGGGGAGACACCCTGGACCAGGACTCGATCCATCGTATTACTGTTGCGATACGTGGGTTTATTTATTATTTGTGCAAGACCAAAGCTATCAATTATAGTCTGGAGCGCCATGAACGGAGGGTCTGACGGGGTATTCATATGGATAATAAAATTCCACAAGATAATTATATTATCTGCGTGCGTCACTAGATCAGAAACAAACTCTGAACATTAACTGAACAAGTCCAAATAGGACCCAGGTTTGGGGGGATAGAGATTAGCCAGATAGTACGGTAGCAGGTTGTGACAGACCTCAGAGTAAGCGCCTCAAATGATTGATATTTATTACTTAGGTTAGGGCTAAGCTTAAGGTTTTCATTAGTTATCAGTGTGACCCCTCCACCCCTTTTAAAGGGACAGGCAATATGTGCAATTGTAGAGTTAGGAGGAGATGCCTCGTTAAGCAGGAAAAATTCATCTGGTTTTAGCCAAGTTTTGCTGAGACCAATGACGTTAAGATTGTTGTCTCTCATGACCTCATTAACTAATAGTCTTTTGGGAGACAAATTATCTGATGTTTAAAAAAGCCCATTTTGTATGTTCTAAGGCATTTTCTTTAATGGTAACCATAGTACTGGTAATAATAATGTTACATCTAGTTTAAATAATTTAGTTCAAATCTAGGAATTGATATGATGGGTATCTCGAGATTATTTGCTTGGTGCTGCGGTAGATTGAACGCATCATAATTTGCCACCTCAGTATCTATGGCACCGTCACGACAGAAAAAACCTTAAGGTTAAAATATCAATGATTGTCACACACACACTAGGTGTGGTGAAATTTGTCCTCTGCATTTGACCCATCCCCCTGATCACCCCCTGGGAAGTGAGGGGAGCAGTGGGCAGCAGCGGTACCGCGCCCAGGAATCACTTATGATGATTTAACCCCCAATTCCAACCCTTGATGCTGAGTGCCAAGCAGGGAGGCAGTGGGTCCCATTTTTTCATAGTCTTTGGTATGACTCGGCCGGGGTTTGAACTCACAACCTAACGAGCTCAGGGCGGACACTCTAACCACTAGGCCACTGACTAGGTTAAGTGAGTTACGTATTATTCTAAAAGAAATACTATGTGTGCAGGAATTTTAAAGCCTGGCAATGGTTAATTCTATCTTAACTGACTCCACACTCAGGCTAACAGGCATTGTCATTGCCTGTATCCGAGCTTGCTCTCGTATAGTTAGTCAAAAGTGATAGCACCTGGGCCTTCCATCCTCAGCAAAACTGGTTTGCTATGGAAAGAAAACCAATTATCAATACACGTTAGTCACTGTTCTCTTCAAAAACTAGCCAGCCACTTGTTAAGTGAGACTCATCTGCTACACATCTCATCATTGCTTATCGCAGGCAGGGGGCCAGAGTCTAGTACTTCATGCAGAGACATCTTTTTAGCGAGATTACAAGTCCGAACTATGTTCTTCTTTGTAATCTCTAAATGACTCATCTTCGTGACATTGGAGCCGATGTGTACAACTATATTCGCGTAGCTTGTGTTGCAATTAGCCTGTCGTACGTGTTTGCTAGACCTGTTGCAAGTCAGCTCCCTATGACTAGCTTCAATGTCAGGTGCTTTGGCCCCCGGGAATACACTTAAATTGGCTGGTTTACTAAGCTGTATGTTCCGGGTGATGAAGTCCTCTATGACTAAGGTGTGGAGTCCGACAGATTGGAATGTAGGACTAGCTAAAGGGCTAAATTTATAAAGTGTCTCAACTGGTTCACCGTGGTTTGCAGGCTGCTTAGGGCTGCTACAAGCTTGGCTACAGTTAACATTAGCAAACGTGTCCGTGGCATTTTAAGTTACGAAATTACTCTGCTCGTACATGGTCCTCTAGAAGGGCCAACATATTCATGAGGACGGTGCAAGGAAAGCGGGAGCCATACTCATGTTTTTTCTTTCATCGGTTGAGTCAAATTCTTGCTGTCTTCGGAGCAATAGGCTAAAGGTACAGCAGCGTGAGGGAGCAAACGCCTTCGGGGGTAATTGCTTTGGACCGGGAATAGCTTAGCATTGTTAACTTTTGCGCAGTAGCAGATTTTTAAAGACATGACGTTGTATCCCAGCGATCCTTTTGCCAAATAACATCTGAATACTAAAGAGGCGAAATTAAATTTTAATGACTGTCATTGGCATTGACAAATGGGTTGCTTAAATATGTTTTTTTCCACTAAAATAGGGTGGAACCATTCTTGCTGAGCATACCCTCCTCTGGTTGGTGGATAAATGTTGGGGCTTTGGCACCATCTGGTCTATATCTGACCATTGTGAGTCTATGAGCATTTATTGATGAAGCCTGCTTGGATGAGAGGCAAAATTAATTGATTACCATGAATTGATTAACGTGGACCCCGACTTGAACAAGTTGAAAAACTTATTCGGGTGTTACCGTTTAGTGGTCAATTGTACGGAATATGTACTGAACTGTGCAATCTACTAATAAAAGTTTTAATCAATCAATGAATCAATCAAAAGCGTCACTGAATGCCCTGAGAACTGGATAATGTACACCAGGGGTGTCAAACTTATATTCATTGAGGGCCACACTCCAGTTATGGCTGCCTGCAGGGGGCCCTTTGTAATTGTTATTAATGGGGATTTGCCTCATGTTGTAATTACACAATTGCAGATACTGTAGATATGATAATTGTATATTTTTTCCCCTGAGTACACTTTAAGAAAAAATCAGTAGATTTAATGACAAAAAACCCCCAGGGCCCTGCAGTTGCCAGAATATTACTGTAATTTTCTACAGGATATTACTTTAAATGGGAAAACGGTATCACTATTTTTTTTGTGTGTGTGTGTGTGTAAAATCTATGGTTGTTGTTTTTACAGTGTATTACAGGTACCACTGTTTTTAAGGTCACATTTTTGCATAAAATCTAGTGGCATTTTTACGGTGTACAATGTGACAGGTAACAGGCTTTGAAATTGTGAGTCAAGCAAATATTTAGGTATTTATTTTATTTTAACAAAACATGTCTAGAACGTATGATAATATTTGTTGCAATATTAAAGTATAAGAAATAAGCAATTGTATCCAGAATATATATTTTTTTCTCTCAAAATGGAAAAAACAAATGCATTCGGTAAGAAAAGCACTACGCTAATTATAAACACTTACTACTTCCAAGCATATAAAATTATGTGGCGGGACAGATCTGGGCCTTGAGTTTGACACCAGTGATGAGTTTGACATCGGTTCATCACAGCATTGAACCAACATACAGTATATCACAAATATTCAGGATACACTATACACACACACACACACACACAAACACACACACACTAATGTGTGCGTCATTCATACCACTGCAGGCAAGCATCTGTCGTAAAAGGAGCACATGACCTCATTGCAAGGAGAAGAAACACCAACAAGGACCAACAAGGCAAGTGTTAAAAAGGAAGGACATAGAATGACCTGGATAGCAGGGATGGAAATATATTTGCAGAGTCATGCCACAATTACAACACTGAGTGTCGTTGTACAACAGTGAGAGTTCAGTGAAATGCGCCAAAACACACCCAGAGATATCCCTTTTTTTTCTTTTAGCTAGTAAACGACTGCATCAACTGCATGTTGCTCCGAAAAAGAAAACATGCACTGTGCAGATGACATTGAAGCTTGTATTGTGAGATAGTATGGATTGTATTAATAGTAACAGCTAAATCATAGGATGGAGAGCAAATACTTACAGCCTCATAGTCGGCAAGCTCCAGCCTGGCCTTATTCTGCATGGTGCGCTTGCACAGGTAGATGGCTGCAGGGCCAGACAGCAGTGGAGCATAAAAAGGGCACAGGAGTTAGTCAAATGGTCCGTCTGCTTGATTAGCATGAACTGGAGAGATTTCCACAAGAGATGGCCAACATTAACTCTGAATTAGAAACATTGCTGTGTGGAGAAAATTCTATGTCTCTTGTTCTTCTTAAATTATGTATTTCCACCATTAATAATTAAAATCATTCAAAGTTCAGTACAAAATTACAATATTTCAAAGATAATACTTGTACACAACTTAAAGGGGACCTGCTCTTTTTTTTTCATCCACTATCAGTATAAAAGATATAAATTCGTATTTATTTTTTGCATACTAAATATTAAATAAATGCTCAGCATTATTCCGCCTAAAATGCCCTTAAAAAACACATTCAAATATCGTCATTGAGGTTTTATATGATGTATATAAAACCTCAATGACGGTATTTGAATGTTTTTTTTTATATGTATATGTGTAATGTAGAAATGGGCACGTTGGTAATACCATTTAATATTTACGTATTTTGATCATTATAAACCCACGCAGCGCATTAATTAAAAAACTCATCATGACATTTTTTGTTTTTTTATCTTCCTCACTGCAGACATTATGAGAGCCAACAAACATAATAAAACATACCTCAGTGTTGTCTGCTTTCATTAAAATGGTAATCACATATTCCCATTTAGTTGAAGAATGACTCTTAATCCTCACAAAGAAAAAGGGGGGGGGGACGTCTTTTCTTGTCATCCCTGCCAGTTTCGGGTCCTAAATGGGTGTCGGAGTGTAATTACTTGTTGGAATACCTACACAGACTTCTTCTGTCCAGGTAATATGCATGAATTATAATCTAGAAAAAATTTACAGGGAGCAAAGAAGCGAGGAAGCAGCAGATCACTCAATGATGTAAACATAGGGAGACACAGCAGTGATCACGCCACCGTTATAAATAGTTTGTCGGCGTTAGCCCTTGTTAAAAACAATATATCACTAATACTTGATTAACATTTAAATCACAAAATGTAAATGGCGTTATATATTACATACATATATATATATATATATATATATATATATATATATATATATATATATATATATAAGTATATATAGATAGATATAGATATATAAAACCCAATATTTATTAGATTTTGTGGGTGAAATAGAGGAGCTCCCATTGGTTCTGCTGTAAGCAGACTTTTATTTACAAGTTAGAATGATTTTAAAAAATCCATCCGTCGTCATGTCTTTCATAATGATTGCGAACAATTGGCAAAATTACCCAAAAAAGTGCAGTTCCCCTTTGACATCAGGGGACGAAGGCTGACTTCTTCGTCTTTTCAGGACATTTTTGTTGTGTTTTGTCCATTTTACAAAATTTTTCATAAGAAGGTTTTATTCATATGAAGTTAAAAAATGTTCATGTCTAATTCTTTGTGTGCGATAGATACACTGGCAGTTATTCAACAATATCAGAAAAGCCAAACAAGGCATAAAAGTACTTCATTTTTCAAAAGGCATAAAAACATTTTGGATCCCTCCATTCATTTTCTAACGCTTCTCCCTCTCAGGGTCGCGGGGGTGGCTGGAACCTATCCCAGCTACACTCAAGCGGAAGGCAGGGTACACCCTGGACAAGTTGACAAGTTGCCTCTTTGCAGGGCCCATTTTGGATACATATTTGTTTCTCAAAATCTGTCACGCAACTTCACCCCCAAACAAAAATACCAAAATGTTTTTTTGTTTTTTTTACTTTGACCCTTTGAAGGGTTTTTCAGCAAATGATGTCACCATTTTAAGTTAGTATACAGTTGCATAAGCCGAGTCATTTTGCTAATTTAAACTTGTAATATCTGATAAATTGCCCTTCAAAAGGGTCAGCATTTAACCAAAAAACAACTTACAAACAAATTATATATTTGATATTTTTGTTTAGGACTGAAGTTTGTAAATCTGAGCAAAAACAATAAAAAAACAAAACAAATCATAACAAAATATATGTTTTTTAGCCCTTCAAAAGCTTGGGGACTTTTATATCCTGTTTGGTTGTAAAGATAATTGAAATTGAATGTCCTCTGAGGAGTTAAAGTAGTCCGTGTGCAGCTTGTACAGCAGTATAGATTTGATGTCCCCTGACTCAACACAGCCAATATTTTCCAAACAGCTGGCAAGACAAAGAAGTACACCTGTCCAAAGTGTAAATATTTCGTATGCGCACCATTGTTATCGAACCATGCCTTAATTCTCCTGGGCTAATAATTTACCAGAGCTGCACGGTACTGGAATTCTCTTCCACTCCTCCATGATGACTGATAACAGAGCTGGACGATGTCAGACAACCTCGTGCTCCTCAATCTTCCAATTAAGGTGGTCATTTTGGTTCAGGTATGGAGGAGTCATACTTGGGCACTCCAGCACCTTCACCTTCCTCAGCAAGGCACTTAACATCTTGGAGGTGAGCTCAGCCTCGCATGTTGGAAAACTGCAATGTGGATGCTTCAGAATGTGTGTTTTTGTTAACGGGGTCATTTCATGATTTTTTTTTTTTATATATTTAAAATACTTCATTGTGGTCTACATCAGTGGTCCCCAACCTTTTTGTATCCGCGGACCGGTCAACGCTTAATAATTTGTCCCACAGCCCGGGGGGGTGTCCTTTTTTTTTCTTTTTTTTTTTTTCTTCTTTGTCATGAAAAAGGGACGTTTTTGTCATGAAAAAGGGAGTTATTTGTGGTTGGTGCACTATTTGTAAGTGTATATTGTGTTTTTTATGTTGATTTAATAAAAAAAAAATTCTTCTGCGGGCCGGTACCAATCAGGTGGTTGGGGACCACTGGTCTACATAACATTTAATGGTGCTTTTTTGGCGAAACAAATGCATACATTTGGTTTTACAGACCTATTTTCAAGCCATTTTTATTCTCTTAAAACAGTTTGTTTTGAAAGGCACAGTTGTTAGATGCAAATGAACCTCTCCTCACTTGCTCCCTCAGGCTGAGTGAATATTCGCCCCCGCCCGGCAGAAATGTTTCTACCATGTCTGTAACTTTCTAATGGTATATCCTCAATGTGTGACATTAAAAGGCTTTTCTAGTCCACATCATGTAAACAAATAGAGGGTGAAGACTACAAGGTACGCTACGAGCGTTTTTTTATGATATGAGTGACATTGCGAACGTAAAACCAAATATATATAACTTACTGGTCCATTTCCAAACACCGTAGGCACGGATCCAATTAAATGTAGTTTTTTAGAAAAATAATTTATTATTTTGCCAGAAGACGGTGATACTTTTGTCTTCTAGAAGAAGGTTTAGCTAACGACACAACAAATCGAAGTAACATTGCTTATGTACTATTCACACATTTATCATTTATAACCTACTGTTGCTAATTACGTTTCATTGTCTCTTCCACTGCCATAAATAGTACCCAGCGAGCCCGCCATTTGACATATTTTGGGGGGGGGGGGGGAATCCATTTTTTTATGAAGGTCTGTGGTGAAGTAGGGCTAATCTTTTGCATACTCTAAGCACCTCCTTCACAGGTAAAGGCACGAATCATGAAAGGTCAAGGTGAGGCACTCTTTACTTTAGATGAGGCTGACATTTTGTGTGGTGACTTCGGTTGGTTAAGGCAAACAAACAACAGAGCATATTCTTTCATTGGGTTTCACTGTCATCATGATGTTGTAGCACAGCTGGTTGTGCATAAATTCAAATTGGCCAATGCATGGAAGGATGTTTGGGTAAATGTCCACCATATATGTCACGCTTGAACAAAGCGTTTGGAATCTTGTATTCTTGTGGAAAATATTGTATACGATGTGTTGTCAAGCTTATGAGATGCGATGCAAGTTTAGGCAACAGTGACACTATTATTCTTTTTTATTTTTTTTATAAATGATTGTGATAGTAATGTAAATGATTGATTCCAACAAATACTTCCTTTTTTTATTGTTTTTTTTAAATGTTTTTAATAACTGTATGGTGGAATTCTTAATAATATTGACATCGTTGTTGATAGTATTAATTTTTGTTTGACTACTTTTGATTTTTTGTGCCATGTTTTTGTGTCTTCTCAATTATACTGTTGATTGCTATTCGGGATGTCGCTGGTTTGTAATTGGAATTGTGTTATTACATATTATGATTGTATTTCATCCATCCATCAATATTATATGTTATTTTGTTTGATTGATTAAAGAACATTTTAAAAAAGATGGACCATTTGGAGGAAGTCAGAAGGAAGGCAAGATTGTTTTTTAAACATATCTGCTATGCTTCCACAATTAGATTTTGGATCTTAAATACACATGAGCAGGTAGCATCAGGTATAGGGCCCCTTTAATCAACCACAGCTCCCCTGTGACTTGCAGAACTCATGCGTTCTCGAATCATGATGTACACACGTAGGACGGAGAATTCTCTGTCCATTGTCTGTCTTTGCAGTGTGATCGCCTCATTTCTCATAGCTATTTCTGCGTAAGATTTCAAAAAGCGGCCCCAGAACAGTCTTAGCCTTGACAAATCATATTGTGAGTGCTTAATGATTATATTTGCTTCTCCTCTCCCCAGAATTGTGGGTGTTCTAATAATCAGCATCATACCTTGAGTAGATCAGGCCCTGTATTGTATATTTCAAGGTGGGACCCTGTATGGATCAGAGTGCATGATGAAGTGCATATAAAGTATACAACTTACCATAGTCTGTGTTCTCAGGCTCCCAGCAGTTTGAAGGCCAAAAGTATGGAGACTGGCAAAAACAGAGAGAAATATGGTTTTGATTTATTTTGCAATCAGATTCCCATTAATAGGCTTGATACTGTCGGCTCAAATTTCTTCTAGTCTGAAACTAGTTGATTCTTCTGCACAACTCAACAACTTCCTTTTTGATGATGCTTGACATGTGTGCAGAAATGGTAGCTATATTCTCCCTTATCCATATTTAATTGTCATTTGCGATTGATGTTACACATAAGTTCCTTCCCGAGTCTTTTAATATTACATTGCTCCAATCATACATGCATTCTTGATAACGGAGAAAAATATATATTATACGCAAACGTTCTGGAGCTTTTATTTCACCTGTTAAGAGGAAAAAGGCTCATTCTGCAAGTTCTGATAATGAATAAACAGCGAATTGTCCAGGATTTACCTCGCCTTCCGCCAGATTGTAGCTGAGATAGGCACCAGCGCCCCCCGCGACCCCAAAGGGAAAGAGCGGTAGGAAATGAATGGATGGATGGACGAATTAATATGCTCTCATTTTGCAATCACTCTGGTTTTTTACTCAGTTCGGTGAGTGTTTATGTTATTGCAGAAAGTCATGGCAAGAAAGTTATTTAATCTGGATCAAATCTATATATATATATATATATATATATATATATATATATATATATATATATATATATATATATATATATATATATATATATATATATATATGTATTTATATATATATACACATATATATATAAATATATACATACACACACATACACATATTTACCATGAATTGATTAACGTGGACCCCGACTTAAACAAGTTTAAAAACCTATTTGGGCGTTACCATTTAGTGGTCAGTTGTATGGAATATGTACTGAACTGTGCAGTCTACTAATAAAAGTTTCAATCAATCAATACATATACACACACCCACACATACACACACACACATATATATATATATACACACATCTCTGAGCTGCCACTTTATTGTGGTGAAGGAGTTTGCGTGTCCCAATGATCCTAGGAGCTATGTTGTCCGGGGTCTTCCATGCCCCCCGGTAGGGTCTCCCAAGACAAACAGGTCCTAGGTGAGAGATCAGACAAAGAGCAGCTCGAAGACTATGGAATTACAAAAACCGAGACTCCGATTTACCTCGCCCGGACGCGGGTCACCAGAGCCCCCCTCTTGAGCCAGGCCCGGAGTTGGGGCATGATGGAGAGTGCTTGGTGGCCGGGCCTGTTCCCATGGCACAGCCCGAAGAGGCAACATGGATCCCCCCTCTAGCGGGCTCACCATTCATGGGAGGGGCCAAAGAGGTCAGGTGCGTTGTGAGCTGGGCGGAAGCCGAAGGCAGGGCACTTGCCGGTCCGATCTTCGCCTACATAAGCTAGCTCTTGGGACGTGGAATGTCACCTCGCTGTGGGGGGAAGGAGCCTGAGGTAATACGTGAGGTGGAGAAGTTCCGGCTGGATATAGTCGGACTAACTTCGACGCACAGCAAGGGCTCTGGAACCAGTTCTCTCGAGAGGGGCTGGACTCTCTTCCACACTGGCATTGCACACAATGAGAGGCGACGGGTTGAGGTAGCAATTCTTGTTGAGGCCCGGCTCAAAACCATAACGTTGGGGTTCAGCCCAGTGGATGAGAGGGTGGTTTTCCCCCGCCTTCGGGTGGGGGGAAAGGTCCTGACTGTTGTTTGTGCTTACGCACCAAACAGCAGTTCAGAGTACCGACCCTTTTATAATACACTCGAAGGAGTACTGGAAAGTGCTTCCCCGGGTGATTCCCCTGTCCTACTGGGGGACTTCAACGCTCATGTCGGCAACGACAGTGAAACCTGGAAAGAATGGCCACCTGGATCTGAACCCAAGTGGTGTTTTGTCATCGGACTTTTGTCCTCGTTACAGATTGTCCATTACACAAAGGCAAGGCCACAGGTCCTGACGGTGTAAGCCCCAGGGTGCTCAAAGCCTGCGCCCCACAGCAGTGTGGTGTGCTCCAGTACATCTTCAACATGAGCCTTAGGCTGCAGAAAGTCCCTACACTGTGGAAAATCTCATGCGGGGTCCCCATCCCCAAATGCACGCAACCCAGCACGTCAAAGGATTACAGGCCGGTGGCTCTAACCTCCCATATCATGAAGACCATGGAAAGGTTGGTCCTGGAACAACTTCGCCCTACCGTCAAAGCCCACCTGGACCCACTCCAATTTGCCTACCAGCCCCGACTGGGAGTGGAGGAGGCAGTCATCTACCCGCTGAACCGAGCCCACACCCACCTCGACAAGCCTGCGAGCAGTGTGAGGGTCATGTTTTTTTACTTCTCCAGCGCTTTCGATACCATACGGCCTGGGCTACTGGGTGTGAAGTTGGAGACTATCCAGGTGGAAGCCCCCTTGGCGTCCTGCGTTGTTGATTACCTGACTGATAGACCACAGTACGTGCGACTGTAGGACTGTGTGTCTGACAGGCTGGTCAGCAACACCGGGGCCCCGCAGGGCACAGTCCTCTCCCCCTTCCTCTTCACCATCCACACCACCAATTTCCACTATCAGTCAGAGTCCTGCCACCTTCAGAAATTTTCTGATGACTCTGCGATAGTGGGGTGTATTGAGGATAGTGATGATGAGGAATACAGTGCACTGGTGGAGGACTTTGTCACATGGTGTGGAAAGAACCACCTCCAGCTCAATGTGACGAACACCAAGGAGCTGGTTTTGGACCTGGGATGGAGGAGGAGTACTCCGGCGACCCCTATTTCCATCAAGGGGGTGGATGTGGACATGGTTGAGGATTATAAGTACCTCGGTGTACACATCGATAACAAGTTGAATGGGTCAAAACACGCTGAGGCACTCTACAAGAAGGGACAGAGCCGCCTCTACTTCCTCAGGAGGCTAGGATCCTTCAGCGTCTGTACAAAGATGTTGAAGATGTTCTACGAGTCGGTGGTGGCGGGCGCCTTCTTGTATGCCGTGGCCTGTTGGGGCAGCGGGCTGAGAGCGAGGGACGCAAACAGACTGCACAAGCTGGCAAAGAAGGCCAGTAACGTGGTAGGAGTGGAGCTAAATCCCATTGCGGTGGTGTCAGAGAGGAGAAGTCTTGCAAAACTGCTAGCCATTATGGACAACACCTCCCACCTACTACACTCGGACCTTGCGGAGAGAATGAGCACGTTCAGTGGAAGGCTCAGACTCCCAAAATGCAACACGGAACGACACAGGAGGTCATTCATACCGACAGTCATCAGACTGTATAATGCATATGTCCTTCTTGACTGCACTTAAATGTAGAATTGATGTAGAATATATTCATATTATTCATATAATATATATATATAATATATGATATATATTCTATTATTATTATGGTCTATTGTGAGCGAACTGTGGTGCTGAATTCCCCCCAGGGATCAATAAAGTACTCTTTCTATTCTATTCTATTCTATTCTATTCTATTCTATAAAAAACACCATGTTCAAAGATAAGGTTGTCCATATGTGCACTTGGCACCAGGACACCCGAGGCCGCAGTTCCATGATCGACTTTGTAGTTGAATCATCGGATTTGCGGCCTCATGTTTTGGACACTCGGGTGAAGAGAGAGGCGGAGCTTTCTATCTATCACCACCTGGTGGTAAGTTGACTGCGATGGTGCGGGAGGATGCCGGACAGACCTGGCAGGCCCAAACGCATTATGAGGGTCTTGCTGGGAACATCTAGCAGAGTCCCCTGTCAGAGAAAGTTTAAATACCCACCTCCGGAAGAACTTTGAACATGTGACGAGGGAGGTGCTGGACATTGAGTCTGAGTGGACCATGTTCCGCACCTCTATTGTCGCGGCTGATTGGAGCTGTGGCCAAAAGGTAGTTGGTGCATGTCGTAGATGAGATCCGCCTCCGGGCTCTGGATGCTGTGGGGGCTGTCTTGGTTGACAAGACTCTGCAGCATCGCATGGACATCGGGGGCGGTAACTCTGGATTGGCAGACCGGGGTGGTGGTTCCTCTCTTTAAGAAGGGGAACCAGAGGGTGTGTTCCAGCTATCGTGGGATCACACTCCTCAGCCTTCCCAGTAAGGTCTATTTAGGTGTAGTGGAGAGGAGGCTACGCTGGATAGTCGAACCTTGGATTCCGGAGGTTCAGTGTGGTTTTCGTCCTGGTTGTGGAACTGTGGACAAGCTTTATACTCTCGGCAGGGTCCTTGAGGATGCATGGGAAATTGCCCAACCAGTCTACATGTGTTTTGTGGACTTGGAGAAGGCATTCAACTGTGTCCCTCGAGATGTCCTTTGGGGAGTGCTCAGAGAGTATGGAGTACCGGACTGTCTGATTGTGGCGGTCCGCTCCCTGTACGATCAGTGTCAGAGCTTGGTCCGCATTGCCTGCAGTAAATCGGACACGTTTCCAGTGAGGGTTGGACTCCGCCAAGGCTGCCCTTTGTCACCAATTCTGTTCATAACTTTTGTGGACAGAATTTCTTTGCGCATTCAGGGCATTGAGGGGATGCGGTTTCGTGGCTTCAGGATTGGGTCTCTGCTTTTTACAGATGATGTGGTCCTGATGGCTTCATCTGGCCAGGATCTTCAGCTCTCACTGGATCGGTTTGCAGCCAAGTGTGAAGCGAACTGGATGAGAATCAGCACATCCAAGTCCGAATCCATGGTTTTTGCCCGGAAAAGAGTGGAGTGCCATTTCCGGGTTAGGGAGGAGACCCTGCCCCAAGTGGAGGAGTTCAAGTACTTAGGAGTCTTGTTCACGAGTGAGGGAAGAGTGGATCGTGAGATCGACAGGCGGATCGGTGCGGCGTCTTTAGTAATGCGCACGCTGTAATGATCCGTTGTGGTGAAGAAGGAGCTGAGCCGAAGGGCAAAGCTCTCAATTTACCGGTCGATCTACGTTCCCATTTTCACCTACGGTCATGGACTTAAGGTTATGACCGAAAGAAAGAGATCACGGGTACAAGCGGCCGAAATGAGTTTCCTCCGCCGGGTGTCGGGGCTCTATCTTAGAGATAGGGTGAGAAGCTCTGCCCTCCAGGAGGACCTCAAAGTAAAGCCGTTGCTCCTCCACATCGCGAGGAGCCAGATGAGGTGGTTCGGGCTTTTGGTCAGGATGCCACCCAAACGCCTCCCTAGGGAGGTGTATCGGGCACGTCCAACCGGTAGGAGGCAATGAGGGAAGACCCAGGACACGTTGTGGAGACTATGTGTCCCGGGAACACCTTGGGAACCCCCAGAAAGAGCTGGACGAAGTGGCTGAGAAGAGGAAAGTCTGGGCTTCCCTGCTAAGGCTGCTGCCACCGCGACCCCAGCTGTAGCAGCAGCCTGACCTCTGATAAGCGGAAGGAAATGGATGGATGTATATATATCAGTGACGTGCGGTGAACCAGGTGAGGCATAGAGTTTTTTTTCTTCTTTTTTTTAACTTAAATTCATATGTCACTGTTAATTTAAGCTGCACATTAGAGTAATAGGAATAAGAAGGGAGTTATTCACTTTCATAAAAAGTTATCCTAATGATATTATGATATGACAAATGGGTCCAAAAAGAATTTGATAAAGTTGCTTTTAACAAAATAAATAGAGTATTGTGAGTGTGTCTTACCTTTCTGCATTTGTATCTGAAACAGCAATAGCTATCCTCCATGAAAACGTACTTTGTATGATCACATTCATTTTGTCTAAAAGTCCAGTTTAGAGAAGTATTTAATCTTGGATACAGTATATAATCCTCCATATTGGAAGACACATTTATTTAATTCAATTTAATTCCAAGCAATAAAAAAATATTTTTTGCGTCTGACAAAAAAACACCCACAAACGCTGGCTTACTCTAATAAAAATGCCATGTTTGTTATACATACCAGTTTAAAAAAAAAAGAAAAAAAAAGGCTGGCTTCCATTGGAGCGCCCCCACTTCTCCCAGTGTGGCGAGTCAGAGTATTGCTGAAGCATTGAACTGCCAGTTGACAATATATCGCCCCCTGACTTGAGGCAGAGGTACTTGCTCATGGCCTGCCTTTTCTCCGTGGCAACAAGCACGAGCCCCCTCGCACGCACACGCTCAATACACTTAGTGTGTAGCCGTGGAGGCACCACCTGTGTCTGCCTCACTTTTCATCTGCCGCATCATTTTATCATTATTTATAATCATCAAAATATACAGGAACCACACCAAAATCACATAGAAACCATAGACAAAGTTCAAGGCAGCTGCAGTGACAAATGCAAAGGTTTAATGGAATGCGAAGCTGATTTGTTGGCCATTTGAAAATGAAAAGTGAAGAGCCAGCTCAGCACTTCTCACATTGGATGCAGCCTGGAATAACAAACCAGATTACCATTTCTATGACCCCTTCACAGTAATGAGTCATCATGGAGCCCTTCGCTGAAAGCAGGACCTGTCCATGTGTCAAAGTCCAGGCTCGAGCAGAATGATAAAAACCATAAGCACTCACAGCCTGTACTTTATGCAGTGTTCTACGGCCTACCTCATGTTCTGACTCAATGTCTAGAGGGGACCTGCCCCATCAAACTTGGTGGGATTAGTAAAACGCTTAGCAAGGGTTGTTCTCATTAGCACTGCGAGGTAAAACCATTGAGAAAAGTTTGAACTTCTTAGTGTGCTATCCATTGGCCTGTAAACACCACTGATGTGCCAATGCATTCAGTCAGAGATGCATCATAATGTGACACATGACAATCACTATCAATTAACAAATATTAAAAACAATTGTGTAGTCATGTGTGTGTGTGTGTGTGTATACTGTACACAACTCAAAACCAGTGAAGTTGGCACATTGTGAAACTTGTAAATAAAAACAGAATACAATGATTTGCAAATTATTTTCAACTTATATTTAGTTGAATAGGCTGCAAAGACAAGATATTTAATGTTCAAATTGAGAAACTTCTTTTTTATTTTTTGTGCAAATAATGGCACGTTGGTTTTGGGGTTTGTACAGACCCCAAAACTTGGCATGTTGTGTAAATCGTAAATGTAAACTAAATACAATGATTTGCCAATCATTTTAAACCTATTATTCAATTGAATAGACTGTAAAGACAAGATACTTAACGTTCAAACAGTAAAACTTTGTACATTTTTGCGAATATAAGCTCATTTGGAATTTAATGGCTGTAACATGTTTCAAAAAAGCTGGCAGAAGTTGCAAACAAGACTGAGAAAGTGGAGAAATGCTAATCAAACACTTATATGGAACATCCCACAGATAGGGAACAGGTGGGTGCCATGATTGGGTATAAAAACAGCTTCCATGAAATGCTCAGTCATTCACAAACAAGGATGGGCAAGGGTCACCCCTTTGTCAACAAATGTGGGACGGCGTGGCGCAGTGGTAGAGTGGCCGTGCGCAACCCGAGGGTCCCTGGTTCAATCCCCACCTAGTACCAACCTCGTCACGTCCGTTGTGTCCTGAGGAAGACACTTCACCCTTGCTCCTGATGGGTATTGGTTAGCGCCTTGCATGGCAGCTCCCTCCATCAGTGTTTGAATGTGTGTGTGAATGGGTAAATGTGGAAGTAGTGTACCTTGAAGCTAGAAAAGCGCTATATAAGTACTACCCACTTATCATTTATTTATTTATTTAAATGCGTGAGCAAATTGTCATACAGTTTAAGAAACACATTTCTCAACAAGCTATTGCAAGGAATTTAAAGATTTCACCATTTCACCTCAGGTGCTACTGCACCAAAAAGCGACAACAGTGTGTAAAAGATATCACCACATGGGCTCAAGAACACTTCGGAAAACCACTGTCAGTAACTACAGTTTGTCGCTACATCTTTTAAGTTCAAGTTAAAACTATACTATGCGAAGCGAAAGCCATTTATCAACAACAGCCAGAAACGCCGCCTGAGCCTGAGCTCATCTAAGATGGACTGATGCAAAGTGGAAAAGTGCCGAGTCCACATTTCAAATAGTTTTGGAAACTGTGGACCTCATGTCCTCGGGACCAAAGAGTTAAAAAACATCCTGATTGTTATAGGCGCAAAGTTCAAAAGCCAGCATCTGTGAGGGTATGGGGATTGTGTTAGTGCCCAAGGCATGGGTAACGTACACATCTGAGAAGGCACCATTAATGCTTAAAGGTACATACAGGTTTTTGAAGCAACATATGTTGCCATCAGGGCTTCACGGTGGAAGAGGGGTTAGTGTGTCTGCCTCACAATACGAAGGTCCTGCAGTCCTGGGTTCAATCCCAGGCTCGGGATCTTTTTGTGTGGAGTTTGCATGTTCTCCCCCGTGAATGCGTGGGTTCCCTCCGTGTACTCCGGCTTCCTCCCACTTACAAAGACATGCACCTGGGGATAGGTTGATTGGCAACACTAAAATTGTCCCTAGTGGGTGAATGTGAGTGTGAATGTTGTCTGTCTATCTGTGTTGGCCCTGCGATGAGGTGGCGACTTGTCCAGGGTGTACACCACCTCCCACCTGATTGTAGCTGTGATAGGCGCCAGCGCCCCCCGCGACCCCAAAAGGGAATAAGCGGTAGAAAATGGATGAAAGGATGGATGGATGTCGCCATCCAAGCAACATCATCATGGGCGCCCCTGCTTATATCAGCAAGACAAGAACAAGCCACTTGTAAAAACAGTGTGGCTTCACACTAAAAGAGTACGGGTACTAGACTGGCCTGCCTGTAGTCCAGACCTGTCTCCCATTGAAAATGTGTGACACACGATGAAACCTAAATTACCACAACTTAAGCTGTACAGCAAGCAAGAATGGGAAATAATTCCACCTTCTTCAAAAATTGGTCTCCTCAGTTACCAAAGGTTATCTGAGTGTTTTTAAAAGAAAAGGCACAGTGGTAAAAATGCCCTGTGCCAACTTGTTTGCAATGTGTTGCTGCCATTAAATTCTAGGTTTTTGATTATTTGCCAAAAAAAATTAAGTTTCTCAGTTCAAACATTAAATATCTTGTCTTTGCAGTGCGTTTAATCGAATATAAGTTGAAAATAATATGCAAATTATTGTATTCTGTTTTTATTTACGAATTACACAACGTGCCAACTTCACTGGTTTTGAGTTTTATATATATATATATATATATATATATATATATATATATATATATATATATATATATATATATATATATACATATGTATGTATAATATAAACACTTTCACACTATTACAAATATGTGCCAGATTGTGAACCAACACCAAACAAGAATGATAAACACATTTCGGGAGAACATCCGCACCGTAATACAACATAAACACAAGAGAACAAATACCCAGAATCCCATGCAGCCATAACTCTTCCGGGCTACAATATACATTGAGTCGGTTGAGGTGGTGAAGTTGGCACATTGTGTAATTTGTAAATAAAAACAGAAAACAATGATTTGCAAATTATTTTCAACTTATATTCAATTGAATAGATTGCAAAGACAAGATATTTAATGTTCGAATTGAAAAACTTCTCTTTTTTTTTGCAAATAGTTGCAATGGTTAGGGGGTTTGTATAAAAATCTAGCTGTCAACACTGAGTGTTGACAACTAGATTTTTTTGTGGACATGTTCCATTAATATTGATGTTAAAGGCCTACTGAAATGAGATTTAAACGGGGATGGCAGGTCCACTCTATGTGTCATACTTGATCATTTTGCGATATTGCCATATTTTTGCTGAAAGCATTTAGTAGAGAACATGCACGATAAAGTTTGCAACTTTCGGTGCTAAGAGAAAAGCCCTGCCTCTACCGGAAGTCGCAGACGATGACGTCACACGTGTGGGGGCTCCTCACATATTCACATTGTTTTTAATGGGAGCCTCCAACAAAAAGTGCTATTCGGACCGAGAAAACGACAATTTCCCCATTAATTTGAGCGAGGATGAAAGATTTGTGTTTGAGGATATTGATAGCGACGGACTAGAAAAAAAAAAAGTTAAAAAAAAAAACGCGATTGCATTGAGACGGATTCCGATGTTTTTAGACACATTTAGTAGGATAATTCTGGGAGATCCCTTATCTTTCTATTGTGTTGCTAGTGTTTTAGTGAGTTAAATAGTACCTGATAGTCGGAAGTGTACGTCCACAAGTGTGTTGACGCCAATGTCTCAGGGGAGTCGACGGCAGCTGTGGATGGGGCAAGCTCAGCTTTTGTCCGGTAAGAAGCGACTTTTTAACCACAATTTTCTCACAGAAACCTGCTGGTTGACATTCCGTCGTGTTTCATGTTCGCTTGACCACACTCTGATCCAAAGTAAATTTTCACCTCCAGGAATTTTAAACAAGGAATCACCGTGTGTTTGTGTGGCTTCCCAACTCCATCTTTCTACTTTGACTTCTCCAATATTAATTGAACAGATTGCAAAAGATTCAGCAACACAGTTCCCCAAAATACTGTGTAATTTTGCCGTTAAAGCAGACAACATTTAGCTGTGTGTGTGCGTAGCGCTCATACTTCCTAAAAACCCGTGACGTCTTGCGTACACGTCATCATTACACGACGTTTTCAAGACGAAACTCCCGGGAAATTTAAAATTGCAATTTAGTAAACTAAAAAGGCCGTATTGGCATGTGTTGCAATAATAATATTTCATCATTGATATATAAACTATCAGATTGCGTGGTGGGTGGTAGTGGGTTTCAGTAGGCCTTTAAAGATGTATTTTTTTGTGTAGAAATGTTTAGAATGAAGTTGATGAATCCAGATGGATCTGTATTACAATCCCCAAAGAGGGCACTTTAAGTTGATGATTAATTCTATGTGTGGAAATCTTTATTAATAATTGAATTACTTGTTTATTTTTCAACAAGTTTTTTAGTTATTTTTTATATCTTTTTTTTTCAAAATAGTTCAAGAAAGACCACTACAAATGAGCAATATTTTGCACTGTTATACAATTTAATAAATCAAAAACTGATGAAATAGTGCTGTATTTTGCTTCTTTATCTCTTTTTTTCCAACCAAAAATGCTTTGCTCTGATTAGGGGGTACTTGAATTAAAAAAAAATTTCACAGGAGGTACATCACTGAAAAAAGGTGGAGAACCACTGTTGTAGAGGACGTTAAAGGCAGTGCAGTCACGGCAGCCCTTAATAATGTCAGTCGGGTGAAAATTGGGACAAATTCGGGAAAATGGTTGCAACGGTAGAGTGTCGGGAGGTGCACTGAAATTCAGGAGTCTCCCGGAAAAATTGTGAGGGTTGGCAAGTATGTTGCCATGCATAGAAGGTGAATTCATTATAAAGTGCATGTTAGATTTTAAAATAAATCTTTTCTTGCAGCCCAACCTCACCCAGTTTCTGCATCCAGTGTCCCCCAGGTAAATTGAGTTTGAGACCCCTGTCGTAGTGTGTTACTGATGGTAACTGTTGTTACTTTGGTCCCAGCTCTCTGCAGGTCATTCACCAGGTTCCCCCGTGTGGTTCTGGGATTTTTGCTCACCGTTCTCATGATCATTTTGATCCCACAGGATGAGATCTTGCGTGGAGCACCAGATCGAGGGAGATTATCAGTGGTCTTGTATGTCTTCCATTTTCTGATAATGGCTCCCACAGTTGATTTTTTTCACACCAAGCTGGTTGCCTATTGTAGATTCACTCTTCCCAGTCTGGTGCATGTCTACAATTATTTTCCTGGTGTCCTTCCACAGCTCTTTGGTCTTGGCCATAGTGGAGTTTGGAGTCTGACTGTTTGAGGGTGTGGACAGGTGTCTTTTATACTGATAACGAGTTCAAACAGGTTCCATTAATACAAGCAACGAGTGGAAGACCGAAGAGCTTCTTAAAGAAAAAGTTACAGGTCTGTGAGAGCCAGAGATCTTCTGGCTCTCACAGACCTGTAACTTTTTCAAACCAAATAAGTATTTTACTTATTTTTCACCATAATTTACAAATAAATTCTTTAAAATTCCTACAATGTGAATTCCTGGATTTTTTTTTTCACATTCTGTCTCTCACAGTTAAAGTGTACCTATGATGAAAATTACAGACCTCTGTAACCCTTCCCCCCCAGTGAGGTGACGTTCCACATCCCAGCAGCCAGCTTATGTAGCTGAGGATCGGACCGCCAAGAGCCCTGTCTTCGGCTGCTGCCCAGCTAACATTACACACCAAACCTCTATGAGCCCATTGGAGGGGGGACCCACGTTGCCTCTTCGGGCTGTGCCCGGCCGGGCCAATGGGTACAGGCCCGGCCACTAGGCGCTCGCCATCGTGCCCTACCTCCAGGCCTGGCTCCAGAGGGGGGCCCCCGGTGACCCGCGTCCG